>NW_013654970.1:0-165926 GCF_000499385.1 Eimeria necatrix
CTCTAGAGCACTAACCAGCCCCATTGTAGTGTCTGTGCACTACAGTGGCTGTGCTGTGGGAGCACGGCATTCCTAGCTCGTTCCTGCTCTGAGAAATAATTTTTGCCTCCGCTGTGTAGTGCCGTACGCCGCCCTGATTTTCTGTTGGGTAGGAGGGTAGCGCAATGAGATTCAAGGGTTGATAAATGGTACCATGGATCATGCCACCAAAAAGAAACTAGTCTGTAGAAGGCTTGAAGCCTCAAATCGAAGCCAATTTCATTAGTGTGGTAAGAAAAAGCCAGGAAGAAGTACATTTCGGCAGCCCATCGGTAACTACTTGTGTCTTTACAAGAAAGCGAGCGCGGTCCCTTCTCTGGAATCCTGTGGAATTGCTCATATCAAGAGCATAGTCCCCCAATTTATCCACAAAAAAAGAACTCTTGCAAACTGGAACAAGCGAAAACCGCCTTCATCTATTCTTTTTCTCGCTCTTTGGAGCATGGAACTCTCTGTACGTCGTTCTCATCAGGTGTACGCGAATATGATTAGTGCCCCCTCGCGCGCTGCATTCGACTTGCACCGTTCTCACCCTGTCAGTAAACAACCTCAGCTTATCCACATGACTTCCTACACTCCGTAGGGCTTTTGGAGCGGTTTGACAGAACAATGTAACAGAGTCAATTGTTAACGGAGTTAGCTAAAGTACGGTGGAATGGTAACCCGAAGGAATACACGGACCGATTTGCGGCTGTAGCGGAGCGTGGGTTGGGTTTTGCCCTCGACGAACTCGCGGACTATTACTGCACCGGGCTACCGACAGACCTCCATTTTCTAATAACCAATAACGTACAAGTGAAATATCAGTCGTGGGGACAAGCGGCGACTGCCTCAACACGGCTCTACGAGCCCAAGCAGAGTGTGCTGGAACTCCGAGAAAGAACCAGTAGAGCCATTAGGGCTGCCGTCCAAGCTAGTGGACCTCGAGGGCGCCAGGAAATTGAAAATCTTCCTGGGGGAACCCATACTAACTGCTTTGAGTGTCAGGGTCGCGGACATCCGGCACGTGTCTGCCCTAGCAAAGGGGAACGCACCAGACGTCTGGGGGAAATCTGCAAGAAGTGTGGCGGTGTGGGACACTATGCTCGGGACTGTCCTACGTATGAACGAGGCCGGCCCGAGCCGGTGGACAAGAGCAGTAGGGCGCCCAGCCGTCCTAGCACTGAGAAGACGGAACGATTAAACGTGCGGGCCTAGGCGTGGTTGGAAGCGAGCGTTCTAGGCCGCGTAGCCATGGCAAAGGGATGATGTATGCGGCGCAGTCAGTCCCAGGGCATGAGGCTTGCAAAGAGACGCCGAAGCTGCAGCGCTCAACACTCCCATACAGAGAGAAAAATATTGCGAGAACAGGGATGTGTGCCCACCTTGATGGTGGTGGGATTCTTTTGGCTTTTAAACAGTGTCACTTGAGAGAATTGATAGGTCTGAAGCTGAGTATTCAGAACAGGACAGATACATGTGAGCCAAGCAGAGTTCCGCTCACTACAGCATCAGTGCAGCAGCAAACCCCGAGCCTCGAGCCTAGCTACAGGGCGCGATGAACCGGAGATGCTGCAACACTAAGTCTTTTATGATTCTTTACAACTGCATGCTATTTGTTCTGGTTCCGAAGCATCCAGCCTCTGAAGGATGTGTCTGCACAGCATTGTATTGCTGCACACTAGAGCCCCAGGCACATTGCTGGTGGCTTACCCCGTTGCATCGCTAGTCTCCGGTACACTCTCACTGTAGTGTCCTGCGTCGTCGTTCCATGTATCCTTGGAAAGATGATTCTCATCGGAAGCGTTGGGGTTTGCAGGCCCACAGGTGATTTAGATGTCACGCCGCGCTGGCTCACATGATGGAAAGCTGTAAGCACTCTAGCTCAGCATGCAATCTCTCCTCGAAAAGTGCAGTATTCGTACCTTTCATGGATTCTAAATTAGCCTCTGCGAGAATCAACAAACTTTCAGTGACATAGCTTTGACGCGGGCAGCTGCTTGACGGGCCACCCACCTCATTGCTTGGCACTTTTCTCGACAGAAATGGAATTCCTAAGTAATTAGAGTGGAACCTAAGCAGGTCAAGAGATGGCAGCAGTTGGGTCTCGCTAGTTGCGTCGTGCAGATGAACATTGGTCAGAGGTTCCAGCGCCGTTCCACGTTATACGCTATCCTTGTAACGCCTGTGGAAAGCCGGTATAGCGGCATGGGTCGGCAAGAACCATTTTTAGACGACGCTTGGGGGGGGGAATTCCCCTAGTTTTGAGAAAAAGGAAATTTGGAAATGCCTGAAGCCTTCGCCTTCCAAAGAGACAACAGTCACAGTTAGAAAGGCTCTCCCTCATTAGGGCGTACTGATACGCTACACGGCAGTCTGCCTGATTCACCAAACCCATTAAATACAATAGCCATAATGCTTCACTTAGATTATGGTGCCTTCTGAGTTGACCCTAGTTATGTATTGATTCTAGTAGTTTTTATTGATGAGCCTTTTGAGGCAGAAGGCGGAGCTGCTAGCGAAAAGGTGTGCCACCTCGGAGCCTTTCTAGTACACAACAGGAGTCCTTTACCCCAATCGGTCAATAAGAGCAAGTGTTGAAGGCTGGACATCACCTACAGCAATTAGTGTTGATACTGAAGTGTCAAACGTTCAACTTTCCTGCACAAACGGGCCTTGGCGTATATACATGCATGCATGTCCACGTTTCTGTTGTGCATCCCGTGCTAACATTCTACTAACAACTGGTGAAGAGCTCCACAAGGCAGAGAGGGGACTGGAAGGCCCCCTGTTCTCCTTCTTTTCAACAAAAATTTTGCCTTACCCAACTGCCTTTTTACTGGGGAGCCTGATGCTTTTCCATGTTGTTGCTTCAATATCTGGCACGTAACTTGCGCTCCAGCAGCTGACTCGGTTTTGAAGTCGCACGTTTAGAGTATTTCCACCTTATGTATGCGTCCATTTCCCTGGCCGATACTAAAACTTGGAAAAGGGGTGAATTCCTACGCTTGTCAGATTTAGCTCACACTTCAACGCATCAACACTGTCAATTTGGCATGATATTTGGGGGTCGGCAGTGCCAGATGCGTGAAATTCGTAAATTTTGGTCGAAGTTCGGCCAAGTGGTTGCTATTCATGGAACTCATTCATCAAATGAGTTGATCAGGTGGTTAGCAGCAAGCCATACCATCAGCTGCACGGTAGGGGGCACGAACTTACAACTAATATGCTTCTTAGCTTGAAATATAAGCAGTACTGCAGTGAACAACAGGCAGAGAGCTGAAGAAGTCATTATTCATGCCACTAAATCCTCATATTGGAGAAAAAAAGCTAGCCTGCGGATGATTCCCTCGTGCTATTTCATGAAGCCTCCCATTTGTGTGTCCCACCCAGAGTTATCCGCTGACAGTGGAACTTTAGAGCTAGGCCCTCATGAAGTCATCTTTTTGGACAAGCGGAACTAATCTTCTGTTGTTCAGTTTCACAATATTGGTTACGTAGTCTGCAAGCCCCCCATATGGGGAGCATTTTAGCTGCACCTAGCGCCGAATCTAACTCAAACGCCTAAATAACACCATCATGCATCAACACTGTGCCTTATTATTATCTCTGACACTTCACTTACACGTGCCACGGGCTTGATACAGTACATGAGATCAGCACACCTGATTCACCTACCAGTGAGTGTAGCGCATTGAAATACAGCATGATTAGCCATCTACATCGCCAAGGTGAATTGGTTGCTTCGGCGTCATTATGCCACAACTTTCGAAACGAAAATTTGAAAGAAGTATATTTAGAGCTCACACCGTGTGCCGTTCGTCAGAGACAGCACAGTCTGATGAGCGCCTCACCTTGAATCTGGATCGTGCATTGACTACCATATGACAGCAACCAGATTGCATGGAAGAACTGACCATGGCGGCATGACAACAAATATCAGTGTTAGTAGAGGGCACTTGAATCCATTTTAAGAATCAGGACGGAGTGAAAGCATCCATTCACCTCATGTGGTGTGACGAAGCTTGAATCTGTTGTGGACGGTCCACGTGTTCGCAGGGCTGTCGCGACGGCCTAGGAGAATGGCGAACGATGCATTTGCCATTTCTCTGCTGATGACGAAGGAATCAAGAATTATCATCCAGGTTTTGTCACAGCAGTTGGGAGAGCCCACTCATTATTTGAAGGCCGTTAAATCGTCCAGCTCGCTCACACCTGTTCGTTGCGCCATTCCACCATGAAGGGAAGGCGGCGTAGCTGTATGCGACTTAGCCTTTCATAAAGCATATTTAGACTTTCACCCGAAGTCACACTTACAAAGTGCAGTGCCCGAAAGCCCAAGGCGGCGCGGAACCCTGCTCTAGCGAGACGAGTGCTGTATTCGTTCGCTGACGGTCTAACAGGGCTCTCGCTGCGCAGGCTTTCCACCATAGCAACCAGCATAATGCGCCTGCGGTTTAGCTGCGTAGCATTTGTTCCGCCTGGATCTCAACTAGGAGTTTCGGGGAGCCCCGACTTCTTAGGTCGTTGGGATCCTTGCAAATGCCTCCCGTTATTGCCATACAGCTCGCCTTCTGAAGGTGGGATTGAACCCAGCCTGTGGTTCGCAGACGTGGAGGTCAACGAGAAAAGTCTGGAACGCTGTGGGCAGTCCGCTGCAGGGGCAGCAGGGTCCAGCAGCCATCGGTGTAACGGCACGGAAGGTGCTGCTGACACTTTTTCAGATAAGCTAATAGCAGCTATAACCTGCAGAGACTCCGCATCGGCAGGGACGCAGCGTTCGGCATTTCTCCCAGATACACTTTCTTCAACAAACGACGAAGCGTCAAGTATTGCAGCGGCGGCTTACTGCCGTGTTGACCACAGGGCACCTCGTATTGCTGCAATACTTGAGCAGCACCCTCTTAAGCGAGTGCAGTTCGAATACAAATTTATTTTGTGGAACTCACAAAAGCCTGTGGCTCCGTACGTGCCAGATACACCTGGGGAATCGTTTCAGCGTTCTGCCTACGGCAGCCCTTCCTGCACATGGCGTACTTGGCTGTTTCCTCCCGCTCCCGCGCAGCATGCCGAGCCGCCTTCCAATAGCCTACATGTTATCTGGGAGGGGTCTGGCCCGGAGACTAACAGGAAGTTCTTCTTCGATCCGATGGACGTTGTGGTGGATGAATCTGAAAGTGGGAGCCTGGAGGTACTGTATCTGTGCAAGGTTTCCAGGTTTGAGGATCCGAGGAGTAGGCGGTCTAGAACAGCGGAGTGTACAAGCACCTAGCATACTTAAAAAGTAGATAGTCAGTGTGTTTGCTAAGCAGACCTGCGCTAAGACGACGGCTGACCCGAACGGTACTTGGTTCTTGCGCGTCACAGTGGACACAACACAACTCACGCTACACGCAGGCCTCCAGCAGTTTGCTTTGGGAGCCTCTGGGGTTCTTTGTCCTGTTCAGCTAGACTGTGGAGTGATAGATCGGCGCAGATGCAGTTGTGTGCTACGTTTGCAGCTGGGGATGCTAGTGAGCACGGCCACACAACATTTTTCTACAACACTGTGAAGGCACAGGGACGTATGCATTACTCGCGCATTCTCCCAAATCTTTACGTGGGATCTTGCCCTCGTCAGCTCAAGCACATCCGACAGCTGAAGGAGGAGCTGAAAGTGACCGTGGTTTTCAATATGCAAACTGCAGATGACATGAAGTAAGCCAAACGGTGGCGGTAATGGGGCCTCTTTTTCGAAGTCAGGCAGCGGAGGGAGCACGCTTGGCGGCGCTTTCAGATCACTGAGTGTGTGCTCGTCGTTATTTGTATTCCTGTAGTTGCTATTTTTTTCCCCACTGTCATCCATTTCTGGTGAGCAGGACAAATTTCCCCGATCCGCTGGCTAGCAAGCGAACGCCGGAGGCAGCGGGCCAGCTGTACGAGTCCGCCGGCCTCCGTTACGTGTGGATGCCCACAGAGGACATGAGTGATGCTTGCCGGAAGCTTGCAGTGGCCCAGTGTGCCCTGATATTAGATGCCCTGATTCAGGTAGTCTGCTTCCCCCAACCCACCTCACGGGAGAAAGAACAAGGCAGAGTGCCGAATGCGTATATTTTGTTCTTTCCCTCACGAAGTTCCCTGTCTGCTTTCTTGCGCGGTTGTGAACAGAACGGCCACAGCGTCTACGTTCACTGCAATGCTGGTGTGGGGAGGAGTGTTGCAGCAGTCAGCGCATACTTGTGCTTTTGCGTGGGCCTTGATGTCCGCAAAGTCAATTTTTTGGTAAGCACCAAACGGCCAGTTGCCTATTGGGACGAGAAGGCCATCGAGGCCGGACTCATTGATTTCAATGACAAATATGGCAGGGTCAAACAGCCATTGAAGAGTAATTGAGGAGGAGCTGGGACAACTGCCTTCGCCACAAAGTTTTGCATTTTTTGCCGGAGCGTCTTTCTTCTCTTGTATGTTGCCAGTTGGGCGATAGGTCCCGCAGTTTAGAGAACACGGGCAAGCCACGACAGCATTCTTTTCTAGACTGCGCAGGGCTAGGAAAACGCAGTTAGGGCCATGCAGAGTATGCGGATATGTCGAGGCCGAGCCTGTGTCACTGCGAAGGGATCAACGTGTGTATACACAGTCGCCTTTTGTGCAGCGAATCCCTCTGTAGACAAGTTGCATACGGACAAGATGCATTCCCTACAAATGCAACAAAGTGGGCCAGCGATAGGACAAGATTAGTCAAGCACCAGAAGGCATCACGGATAGCAGTCTGCCCCAGTCCAATGTAACAGATGCCTGTTAAACTCCACAGTCCGCATGGAACTGGCTCGCGCTCATGTATACATAGGGACTAGTGTTCAGTGCATCGTTACAACTTACTGAAACAATAGCTGGAAAGTACTTCGTCTTGTGACGAGACGAATTCGGACGGACTTCAGTGAAGCGCCAGTGAGATACTCCGTGTAGAAGGCAGTAAGGAAAGGGAAATTCATCGGCGTTCTGACACTCGGGTGGCGCATTGCGTTGGTAAGGAGGAAAGCCGAATGATGACATGGGCAAGTAAGCGAACGGCCCGGGAACGTCATCCTCGTGCTGCATTTCAGAGACTCGCATAACTGCAGTGTTGAAGGAGGAGGTGCGAAGCTTATACCGGGATGGCGCTGACTGCGACGTGTGAAGACTTCAGTATCTCGCTGGCAGTCTTGCCTTCCTCGGACTTGTACAGATACAGCATATTAGACGACCTGTCCAGAGGATCAATCGTGGGTATTATTTTCTCGAACGAAAGAGAGCCCCCCAATCTCGACGTCAAGTGGTATCCGCCGTCGAGGTTGTATGGTTCATGTGCAATGTACTGCTGAGAGCACCGCAGTGAGGAGAGACACGAAAGTTCAAAGCCATGCACCGTTAATGAAGTGAGAGCGCCGCCTGTGCAAAGATAACTTTTCAGTATTATCACCGCACATCTCCTTTTGCAGACTACCTTGAGCAAGGCCGTTTCCTACGCAGTTGTCTGTGCGCGCAGGAACCTCAATAATGAAACTTCTACAGTTTGAGGCCAGCTTCAGCGGCGCTATCATTGAGCAGCCCTCTGTTTGCCGGCCATTGTATAATAGGTTCGACAGAATGCTGCGGTGATGATCATGCAGCTGCCTGAAGAACTCCACGTCACCGCAGCCCATCTTTTTCTATTTTCCATCCACACGTACGTGTCCAGGGGTATTAGTGGCTGCGGGCTTTTCGTGACGCGAACAAAACTCCTCAGGAGAGCCACTGAAGTCCCCACAAGTGAAAAGGCAAACTGCACGGCTTCTGCTGTTTGAACGGGCGGCTTGGGCGGCGGCTTCGGCACCGCTTTCTGGTCCCCTGGCCAGCCTAGAGGCCGCAGAGCACTTGCCACCGCCCCCTAAAGTTTTATTCTTACTGTCTCCAGTTCAACTTTTGAGGCAATATATAGTGCATCATTACCTCAACTGCACTGAGAGATGCTGAGATCTGCCTGAACATGGAGGCTGCCGGAGATGTCCTCAGTGCCACAGAAATAGCAGTCTGGAGGGCATGCTGTTCGCTGCAATTCAAGTTGTTCGTTGTGCAGTACTCCACTGCAGCTTTCTGCATCTGAGAAGTAAATTGGCGGTAAGCTGAACTAATTGGCTTCCGAGCCTGCGGTGGCAAGATGGAGACATTCTGCATTGCAAATATCGGAGGCTCCCCGATCGTAACAGGCTCTCGCGGCTGGAAATCTGGGCCGCTATAGGCAGCTCCAACGATGAAACCATCTCCCCTCCTTAGCTCGTCTTCCTCCGTTTGAAGATGCGTTGGCTCTTCGGCAAACGCTTTGGCTCCAGAGGTGTGCGAGTCATGAGGCTGCCTCTTGTGGAGACCCGAAACCAGTGGTTGTGTCACAGAATCTACTAGGAATGACAGTGGAGGGGCGATGCTCTGAGAGCCCTTAGGCACTATCTTTTGCGTCGCCTGCAGCCCATCGTGCAACTTCTCATCGGGCAGCGAGGTGGGGAGGGCTGTTTTGCTTGGAATAGCATCGGCGGCCCGTAGAAGCCATGCAGGCTACAATTTGAATGGTCTGGGTGGTGGCCTGCCCATCTGTTGAGTAATATGATGCATGTTTACCAGCTTGAATGGCAGTGAGGATGGCGTGAAGGCCTGCTCCTGAACGGCCGGAAAAAAGTTGGAAGAACCTGGTTTTATAGCGTGTTTCAATTTTTCAACTGCATTTTGAGGCTAAAATAACAACTCCCTTGCCATTTTTCTCGTGGGGTCCATCATTTAGCGGTGATTTCAAGGGGGAACTACCGAGGTTCCGTGTCTCGAAAGCTTCGACACCAAGAAGTGACCAAGAGATAAATATGGGTTCTGAAAAGTGATTCATGTGTGCATAAAAGTAAAAACATATGAAACATTCAAGGAAACGGGATCCTTACGGAGAATACACTGAGTACATATTGCTGTCTTGATGAACCGGAAGGACAACCTCCTAATGAAAAGCGACATGGTCCCTCTAAGTGAGGTCGACTGAAGCCAAAGCGGCACAGACAGAAATTGTAAAAAGCATCGGTACTACTAGTTGAATGTACTGGCACTCAGACCAGGCATAAGGAACTCAGCGCATCCTAGCCCAGCTCATCATGATCCTTCATGCCGCTGCTGTGTACGAACTGCTCGAGCAGCATAGATGCTGGCTACTACTCTCCTCGAAATATACAAATGATTGTATCGAGTAAAGTGAATTGCTTCTGTAGGTTATTATTTGTACTTTCCGAAAGGTGCTGGTTCTTCGAAACTGCTCACTTCTGCAGGTCAAACTGTCATGCCCTTTCCAACGTTGCCGTTCAGCGTCGGAGCCTGGCAATTGGGAATTCCACCTTCTTTTTTTTCAATTTGAGACTCAAAAACATTAAATACTAAATTGTTTCTCCTTGTTTTCTTTGCCAATTGTTAAAAGTGCCCGCCGTCGAAGACTTGCTATCGAGCACGTGGCAGCTCGAAATGCCAACTAGCGCCATCGCCGATTATCAACACGATTGCAAAATGCCCCGAAGCATTCTGCCGAAAGATTGCTGTGTGGTGCACGGCAATGAAACCGTTGGTGAACATGTGCTCACGGAACAAAACCACTTCACAGCGCACGCTGAGCAACAGCCAGAAATCCCCTTGGTGCTTGGAGGCGAGGCACCGGACTCTATACGGCCGTGGACGCAGCAGTGTTTTCAAAGGTGTGAGACAGGCAGGCTGACCAACGTTGCCACGGTGAGGTCATGGGTGGCAGTCACGGGCCTCTCTTCCTTCCCCCTTCCGCCTGCTCCCGCACAGCCGCGCCCGCGAGAGCACTGCGAACTGCCAGGCTTTTCATGCGGCTGCTTCGTGCGTTGTCCCCCAGTCAGTGCCGACGAATGCCCCCTAGACTCTAGACGGGAGTCTAAAGTTCGTCGGTAGCAGGACTTGCTGCTCCGCAGGCAGCATGCTGCAGCGGGAGCGCTCGCATGGCGCGGCTCCAGTAACAAAACTTGAGTCTAGAATTGAACTTTCTTCTGACTACACGCTTTGCCCACTACACTACGCATGGGCTTCTCTGGTACTGGCATATCTACTGATGCACGCAACCTGCTGCAGCGTAGCCGTTCCCAAATTAGCTTTCACCTGTCTGCGAAAAGCCGATTAAGGGCAGGCAATAAACAAAGAAATTTGTTTGATTTGTAAACAAGAAGACCGCTTCTGGACACGCTAGTGCGCTTAGTTCATGCCGCCTCCTCGTCGTCCTGGGGCATCTGGAAGTACCTCAGCTCGTACGACGTCTTGTTATTTGCAACAACTCGCAGAAAGTCGCGTAGCATTTGCTTCTTCAAATACTTCTTCACGAGGTACTGCGCACAAAGTACGGACTACGGATCTCGTCTTGTGCAAAAGCAGATGGTGACAGGAATTACTAAGAATGGTCGGCGCGTCCTAGAATAAGGCTTCCTGTTCTTAATTACGCTGCTATTTAGTTGTTCAACTGACCAAGCCTTCCCCTTCATACTAACCAAGTGTGCTGAGCACAAGTACAACAACTGTGGCCGTACCTTCAGGTAACGCTTTGAAAAGGGCAACTCGGCGGTGACGCATACTTTTGCCTTCTCCCGGAAAACCTCAATTTTCTCTCCAAAGTTGTTCAGCTTCCCCGCAACTTTAATGCGGCTCTGTAAGAACTTCTCCTGCGCAAAAACAGCCCCAAAACCTGCCGCCGACTGTTCTCACGGCGAACCGTATATACACCAGCAAAATACGACTCCCACTACTTCGGAACAACCGTTACAGGCACAGTTTCACACTTTACCGTGCGCGGGATGCACCAATTCAGCCAGACTATATATATCCATTAGTGCATGCATTTCCGCAGAGTTAGGCCCTATTTACGAGGCCGATCACAGCGGCTACGTGTTGCGGAACCACAGCGCCGATGATGGGTGTGGGGTGGGGTAAGCACTCGTAAGGCCTCACCTCACAACCCTACTCTGACATTGGAATATTTCGAAAGACTTTAAACGACGTCAAAAAGTACAGAGAAAGGACAAGGGAAAGAGCTGCAAGGTCTACTAACGCCGTACATCGCAACGTAAAGTCCGCCCCATCAAGCATTGAACCGACTTACCAAACCCTTGGCCTCAAGAATATTATCTTCAACAGGCTTCTGGCAGTCGATAACGAACTTGATCTTAGTAGCTTTGCCTGCTGTGGCAGCCTTCTTCCCTCGCGACATGTGGCTGCGGGCCTGAGCAGCACCGGATGCTGACACCATTGTGGCCACACAAAAATCCGTCAACGATGCACCCACAAAAGGAACGTCAACGGAAAGGACTTTATTTCCGATTGTTTCTGCCCGAAATGAAGCACTGGGGGAATGGCATGCAGGTAGAAGCTGCCGGTGCGGGGAGTGTCCGCCTCCGTAAGTAAGCCAAAGCCCCAAAATCCCAGAAGTGCATTTACATAGCGCTTGTATTCAGCTACACAAAGGTAAAATAGAACTAGTAGAGGATAATGCTGGCGGGAGCTTCTTTTTTAAAAGAACTGTGTATGGATTAGTAGCAGTTCCTCAGCATTTCTTTCTGTGGCAACGCCCTGCCAGTTAAAGATCCATCCAGGCAATGTTTTTTTCGTCTCACACTCACCATCCGTATATACGTCCCTGATTCCCAAATTGTTTTCCTCCAGTTGAAACCTCCTTCTCTGCATAGGACGTCCACATCCAAGTGTTGTTGCAGCGGTGTCGCACGGCATGCACATTGCTAGACTGGGAAGAGCTGCGAGCTTTATTCTGCTCACTGCACGAGCAACAGTTCTACAGAGGGGGATCAATTTCGGCAGGAGAAGAGGATTCAGTCATTCAGTGGGAATGGCTTCAGAAGGCGCTGCAACTACACATACACCGGAGGGAATGCTATCCGTCGGCCTAGGTGATATTACTGTGTGGGAGTACAATTATACAGAGCTTGCGGATGCATATGTGGGTCATGTTTGGTCATTTGGTTATCCGCTCATTTTTTTGTCGTGAGAGTACGTGCATTAGCCTCTTGTGTGGTTTCCGCAGAACCATTTTGCTTTAGGCAATTCGATGATCCGAAGTACCCGGGAACAGTAATTCCAATGGATAAAGATATGTTTATGAAACAGGTGAATCATAGAGCATACTTTGACGCAGAGGAAATATACCAGATCTTGCATGCCTGAAGCTGGACAGAAGACACGCCTGTTCGTATGATGTCTTTTCTGCTTTAGCTTCACGAGATCTTGAAGCGAAAAAGCTTGACTCTAGTTGACGGCTACGCCCCTTTTTGCAAGCACCTATTTATTGAAAACTTCACAGAAGCTAGAGCCTCTGCGATCCCAATTACAGAGGACAATGTAGGCCATATCCGGTAAGTGGCCTAAAACGAAACAGCTCGGCGGCGTCCAATGCTAGCGAAGTTCCTTTATATGAACGACTACTATGCATCCTCAACCACAGTCATGGAACTTCTTATGGTTCTCACTCGTATACTGTGGTAGCTGCTTGGTTTAGCACGGGGTACTTGGCTCGGAGGCCAGAAGAACTTCCTGTTTTGTCCCGGTGGCTGCCAGCGTCCGTCGTTCGACATCAATTGCATCGTGCTAAATACCTCGGTACGGCTGACTTTCATAGCCACGAGATACACGAATAATTGGCGATAACTGGTCGCCATGCATGCACTTCGCGAGGTGCTGTGGGACACTTATCGCATGTGACAATACAGTGCGCCCTGCGTGTACTTATAGATCTAATTCTCTACTCTCGGGAGCAAATCGCTAAAGAAAATGCTGCAATGACAAAGAGTGAAGTCCTTATCGGTGGGTTTCCCGAAATGCAGCTCTGTCCTATGCATTGGTGTCGCGTTGCCCTGTGTAGAATAGCGGCAGCTAGACAGTCGCGGAAAGCTTGCTTGCTTTTCTCTTCAGATCCAACCAAGCCTGAGTGGTTCATAGTGTCTATTAAGGCACAAGATGAACCGTTTGAGCTTCCTATGAACCCTATAACGTAAGCAACTACGGTACAACAGAAACGTCGAACGGCCTCGCTGCCCTGACAACTTCGACCGTTCGTATTGAATAGACGGTAGTGCTGTATCGTTGCTTTGTGTGACTCCATCCCGCTCCACGTGCAATCGTACGACCATATTTTCAAGTGTCGGCAAGCAAAGGCGACACAAATGCTTCCAAAAAGTCTTGCAGGAGCGAAATCTGATGTCCTTCTTCTCCAGGATCATGCGGAATGCGCTCATAGAGGAGGGAGGCAGCGGCGTGTCCATAAATCGCGAAGCTTACGCGCGCTCGGTGGAATACTGGAGTAACCATGTGGTGGTGCAAGAGGACTGAATATCACTTCATTACAGTCTGGCTACGCATTGGCGGGTGATATCTATGTTAGTCGCGACCGTGACACTGCTAGGCTGCCCAGGGCCTTCCCGAACAACCAGCATGCGTAGGCTTGTGGAAGCACGCTGCGTTAGAATTCTGCTTATTTTTGTTGTGCGCTTTTAGGTGCCATGTGCACAGTTGGGGCAAGCAGCTAACTGAGTTTCTATTTTCACATAGCTGAGTCCGGTGCTTCATCTCAGTGGTGCTACGTGGCACGTCGTGTATGCGTTTATACATATTGACGACTGCGCAGCCCGTGGACCCAGTGAAGTTGTCTGCGGGACACGAAGCGTTGTACCCTCCAAGCCCCAGGCACCACCACAAGTCTATCTGTATACGTAGTGCGTTGTACAGTGTATGCATCGCCAAATGGTGGAATTCGACAGAAACGACTGAGTACACCTCAACTGCGTTATCAGCCACCAATGAACGGAACCTTGTCTGGTGGTTGGAGGCACTCAATGCATCCGAACGCCTCCAATTCTGAGTCATGCTGAGGCTTAAATATGTCCCTCATAACACCATAAGCAATGGGAGGCATGTTTGTGATTAGATGCTTGCTGCCACCAAAACGGATCTGCGAGAGCCGTGCAGCTGTGCTCATGCTCCTCCATGTAGTCTTCCCCGATATGTTCCCCTTACCCACAGGAGGTATTTTCAAATAGTTCTCCTCAACTGCGGCGAGATCACTTCGTTGGGCACCAACTGTTGCCCGCAGTGGCTTTTCATCATCAGCTCCTGCGCCGTCCAGCGGCTCACTTTCGCCTTCAAGCAAGTCACGCAGATGAGGGGCCCGCTAGTAAATTCTACTGCAGCGTGCCACGGGCACCTGGTGCGGACGGGAAAATCTACGTTCACTTTAGCTTTAGCAACAAGTGAAGCAGTTATGAATAAGGCTCGTAGTTCCACTCTTCATTGCTTACTGATGAACTGCTGCCACGCTTGGGTGGGGCCTTGTTTGGTGAGTGATTGCTTCGTAAGTGTGAAGTCAAGTTGAGAACGAGCGACCCGCAGCGCCGACCCTGCATGACAGGTTAAAGGTCAAAGCGCACAGGCAAGTAGGTGGTCGTGAAGATGCAAATAGTACTACATTCCTGAGATAGCGTACCAGTCCAGGTAGTCGAGTTGAGGAGGTCCTCGCACTGGCTTATCCCGATGGTTAGGTCAAATGGTCTCGGCGAGTTGAAATCATACTCAAAGTAATCTGAAGGCAGGGCAGGTACCGAAGGACGCTCACAGGTGACCTGAAAAGCTTCTGGAGACAGCACTGCGTACCGTATGCACTCTCGGCTGGATCATGTGGTTCTACAGCCTCAAGCATTACCATCAGTACTCTCGGGCATTTCCTCTCGACTTTTGTTGATCATTCTCTTTAGCACCAGTTTTCGAGAAACTGCACGCGTATCGCACGACAGGCACAACAGTCACCACAGAATCTATGTAGGGAATGTTGCCCCAATATCTGTCCAATCCAGGCCGGTCACATTTTGGTAAACACCTTATGCAAAGATACCGGCGTAGGGCATTTGGGGAATGCTCACCCTCAGCCTCGATTTCTTGCGTGCGCATGGTTTGGACGAAGATTTTGGCATGTTTTCTGTTGAAATCTCCCAGCGCGAGAGTAATAAATAGCGACTTTTGCGACAGCGTGAAGAAGTGACGCAACATGCAGATGAGAAACCGCAAGTGCTGCAAACTGCCCCGCTCTGTAAGAACATCTGATATCATGTCGTCAAACCTGAGTAGTAAGGAAGACATGTGTTACAAAATTCTTTGAAGCCACCTCCCGCAAAAAGCACGGCCACACTGCAGCGAAGCTGAAGGCATGCTTGTTTCCTGGTAAAGATCTTCAAATGAATCCTAAGACACGGGCACGTTTAAGGAGCGGAGGAATTAATCTGGGGCCACCACTGCCTTTACTCTACCGCACCACGTTGACGGGTTTCTGTCACGGTCTTCCAAGCAACTCATATAACAGCTTTTAAGAACCCCGTTCAGAGAAGAAGGACCCTTGCCAAAGAGAAGTAGCTGTAGCATTATGTCGTCGTGCTCCCTGCAGCACCAGGGAAGCGTGGTCGCACATCTTTGGTGTCACGCAGCACCAGGGAAGCGTGGTCGCACATCTTTGGTGCCACGCAGATTTTAGGTGCTTCACAGCTGTAAATACGCGGGTGGCAGCTGGTTTTGCGCCGGGTTACCTCACGCCCAAATGAGGGACTGCATATTAAGTAATTGTTTTTAGGGTGAACCTCACTGCGCTGGTCGCAGGCCGGACGATCCATCCACGCGTGCATATAAGACGTCATGGCCATGCACATTGCGGCGTCCTGTTCCTGACACTTTCTGCTGGGAATAGAATGAAAATGGATAGTCCGGATGAGAATCCTCTTCCACTTGACGTGCCAACTTCGTGCGCATGTCAGTACTAGCTGCCGTAGTCAAGTGCCTCGGTGAAGCTGCTGAAGTTCTCCGCCTTCCTACTTGCAGGCGAGGGTACTTTTTGAAGTAGACCTTTGTACGATCGGCTCCAAGGTACTGCACCAGTGTAACAGGTGAAGCTTGACTTTCAGCCAAAAAGCAGCTTGATTTTGGTCCGTCCGGCAGTATGACACTGAGAGACAAGCTGTGTGCTGAAAATATGATGCTGCAGATGTCTGCATCATATTACAGAAAGCTCACCAAAGGCCCAACACTATTGCCGTCGCCGTTCTCTTGCTCAGACTCTGCAACTTGATCCTGTTCCATAAGGCCGAAAGTGCGCACCGCAGACGAGCAGCTCTGCGCGACGCAGGCGACGTAGATGCGATGAGCCACCAGCTGCGGCAATCAAACACGCAAGCTACAAAGTAGCGATATTATCAACAACCCAGGTGGCTAACATATCAAAGTGGTTACAGCAGCTTTGGTTTCGTGCCACTTCAGCCCTCAACGGATGCGCCTCGTTTGCATGACTAACTCGCAGGACAGAAACTGGAAGCGAACACAACTTGAGCTTCAAAATTTGCTTCAGCGTTGAAAATATCTGTCGAAGACGTTGCTTGCGGTTTAGGCCAGGTGGCTTGTATACTTCTATGAATACATTGTCTTCCCGGAACAGAAGGCGCCGGAAAAGAGCAAGAAAAAGCTGTTCGGCGTCCTGTACATCTCCACAGCATTAAGCTAAAATGCATACGAAGCTTCACGGGAGCTTAGAAATGCAGAAAAAGTTGCCCTGAGTTCTTCACTACCCCAACTGCACATGAAAATAACCAATTCGACAGAGCGATGCCTCATACAGCTAGACATTCCACCCCTGTGCAGACGCAACGATGCAATCGCTCGCCCATAGTGGTTGGCGAACAAAGTGATATTCCCAGTCACGGGAATATGTTTCCTGCTGCTTCTTTCTGGAAAATGCCCGTACAGCTCGCGCTTGTATCATTTCTCGGTCACGAAATATTTCCTCATACACTTCAAAGTCTTCAGCAGTTAGTGGCTTCCACAGCAAGGGCTCCTGGAGCTCACTAGGAGCACCGCATATTTCGTTCTCGGTGGAGTGTTGCTCAGAGCCAGTCCCTAGAATTTTAAGAGGAGGATTTTGAAGCGCCAGGCAGCCTATCCGCATTTTTACTTCCGCTGGAGCGCATCCATTTGCAGACGCAAAATCCTCAACTAGCCAGATGCATCAATCCTCATAAATAACCACAGTGCATCTGGGAACGACTAACCGCTGGCGTACTTCTGTCTTCCTCCAACACTTCCGCTATCCTGCGTGGCTCTTCAGGAGTGTTGGCGTAAACAGGAGCTTTCTGAGCTAACCTGCAAGATAGAGAGCTGAAATCGTCGCTTCATGATTTGCGCCGAGCTGAGATTCAAGTCCAGCGAGCATATTTTGCGCCTCGACAGAGGCGTTCTCCAAGCGACCCATTCTGAACAGAAATGAAAGATCCAAGACAACAATACAGTGTGCTGTGATTGAAAATGACGGGAAAACACTACGCAGCCGTTCTAGGATTTCAAAAGGCTTCTTACCGGGCAAAAGCTGCAGCTAACCAGAAGCGGCTCATATGCGTCACAAGCGTAGGCAGCTCGGGATTAGCTGTTGCCGCTCTGACAGTGTGCTGTAAGATGATAACGGCCTCCGAGCAACGCTGGACTTCAAGCATGGACCGTGCTGCAGTACAGTCAAGCACACTAAAAGTTCCAGAGGGCCGGTATCGATCGGATCGCCTGCAAATAGACTGGTATAGCGACCGTTTACACTGAAGAGCAGTAATGTGCATATATCATTGCTGCCTTTCGCCTCTTACAGTGCACACAGGTAGTGCTCACCGATAAGTCGTAGTGCTGCAACAGCAGCCCAATGGGCGCCTCCAGTATCGAAACACTGAGATTCAGCGCACAAGTAGACAGGGGACAAAATCCAAAGGAAATGTCAGAAAAAGCAAAGTGCTGACCCCGCAGAGGAGGAGCCGCACTTTTGAGCTGAAACCTCAACCCAGTACTTGGTGCATCACGCGGCATTCCCGTCCAAACTACTAAATGCAGCATTTTACAAGGCCCGTTTACTGACAACCGTCGATATTCTGTGGACTCTGAACGCGTGCAAAATGGCGGAATTGAAACGCTTGTTTTTGAAGGCAAATGAGGCCAGCATAAGGTGAGCCAAGAGCAGTCTAAGTGACATTTTCCCTTCCATGGCTACCAAAATTGGCTTTAGATTCCGATAGCAAATCAGGGCGTCCTGTGGTTGATCTGAAGCAGAAATTCACCATCAATAGCTCGGAGCCTGATCTGAAGGAGTGAACTGTCAACGGAACTTCCGGTAAATTTGAAGATGCCATGCAGAATAAACATGCTTACTTCCTTTTGTGGTGCATTGCATATCGATGAGCAACGCCTCTGATTGAAGTGATAATCCATTTGGTATTCTCGAATAAATGAAATCTGCGATGCTGGAAGCCTCCCTAATCTCATTATGCTGTAGCATGATGTAGGCAGTCTGCTGCAGAATCTTTCCTAGCAAGAAAATATCGCTTCCTGTTGGCACAACCGACTGCACCGGTACAGCAAGATGAGTACACAACCAATACACGTTCCTTCCCTGACAAATGCTGCAGTTTCATTCGAAATTTTAAAGACAAATCAGTACCTATTGCTGCTTTTGACAGAAGAGCAAGGGTCAAGGCGAGTTTTCTTCTCTTGTATCGAAGGCATTGCTTCAGTGGTGACTGTGCCCTGTTCTCGTCTGCCATCTTCAAAAATGCCTCATGCAGCATTTCATCTTCGTCGAATGCAAGGCAGTACGGGTGGCACGGGTATCCTGTTCCTGAAAAGTAAACGCAGAAAGTTCCAAACGGGAAACTATGCGCTGCCCAGGATAGAAAAGACGGGCTGGGGAACCGCAGCATCCACAATTCCCCCCAATAATGGCGAATAGAAGTATCTGGTCAATAATGAAAAATAATGAACAATGAAGTAACTGTACTGTCAGGCTAGCCAGTAATGTTTTCACGCCACGGCATGCCATGGCATAATCAAACCCTGTCAGTGGCCGTACCCATAAGGGCTGCCCTAATTGCTCCGCAAGCTCCGTGCAGAGCAAAGTTTCCACTCCCCCATATTTCTTCCCGGGAAGCGGGAACCACAACGCCTACGGCATAAAATGTTTTACGCAGCTGCCAGCCGCAGGTTATACGAACGTGGGTGTCAGCACACAGTAAAGAGGAAGGTTTTCACGCCTGTTCCTGATATTGCTGGAAAATTCAAGTGCCTACCAGCCTTCATATTATCTAATAGCACATCCAAAGGAGTGCTACTCGACCCAACTGCAGTCGAGGCGACAGCTGCTTGCATGAGCGCCAGCGTATCTGGAGCAACAAGGTGAACCCTGGGATAAAATCCTCGAACTGCCCGCAGCTCCGCAAACGTCTTCAGCTCTTCCACTGTACAAGGTGTTCCCAATTTACTACCTTCACCCCTTTCCTTGTCTCTCCCTGCAAGTAAGCGCCGCGGAAACAACGAGAGAGACACCAGACTAACTGTCATATCAATCTGCCAGGCTGTGCCAGGCTGTGTCTTAGCCAGTGGAGAATGGCGTGTTCCCCTAAGCAAAGATACTAAATATGTAGAGCCGTTCGTTAGAAGAAAGCTAGATCATGATGGAAGTGAACTTGCCCCTATATAAGTGTCGCTCTGGGTAGTCTAACCTGCATTTTCAAAATGTCGCATGAGCTGCTTGGTTGAGCGAAGCTGTGTTCCTGAGTCCCCTTCGTCATCATGGGGCCGTGTCTCCGCAGAGTAGCTCCCTAGAAGAGCCGCCCGAATTTGTGAAACATGGGCAAAGAGCAGAGAATCCCGACCAGTAGAAAAAGTTGACAAGTCGGCTACAGTTAATGGTAGTCGGAGCTCAAGAGATGCTTCACCAGATGAATCGTTTGAGCGCACGGCCACGCTATCGTCATACTGAACGCCTGATTAAATTACAGACAACAAATTAACGGAACTTTAGAACAAGTTCCTGGAGCTTTTGCTCCGACGTTGTGGCTGGGCAGGTAGCACCTTGCGGCCTACGCATGGGATCCATCTGTCGCACATTGCTTATCTCATTGTTGCTTTGAGCATGAAAGTTGAAATGAGACCGGAACAATTTCAAGTAAAGAGCAATAACCGAACTGGTGGCGCCGCCTACTGGGTAACAAATGTAATGTGCTCCCAATATTGCTTTGGAGTACGAATTCATGCAGTATTCAGAAGAGTTGATTCGCATTAACTTCTATGTAGCCCAATCGCTCATATCTACACTGTGTTTGCTTTGCTGTGCTGGTATACAGCCAGCGTTCCGAATTGGAGCGGAGAACGATGTGCGACCTACTAAGATTGTATTCCATAGCCTTAAATAGGGAGAACGTGCAAACATTTTCTGGCGATGCCAAGTCGCTTAAGTCAACCTTGTACCTGGAGGCAGAAATGCCCTTAATTGCTCAAAAAATTTCTTGCCTGCATATGAAACATCCGACCCGTACACGCCGCACTGCTCCTCATAACGCACCTTTCTAGGGCCAGTGGAAGGATTTGGTGACGCCAAAAAATCCTCGACTCCTCGTTTTTGGACAAGACCAGGTTGAAAAGCTTTACCACCAAACTGAATGCAAGCATTCAAGAAGGAAATAAAACAACTTTCCAGAAAGGGGTGTTAAAGAATTAACAGATTACATAGGAGCCTCTCCTCCATGATCATATGTCTTCCTAGGTTACGGACTAATTGTTGACGGCTCCGAAGTTGCTCTATGCATTTAGGGATACTGTAATGTTGCAAAGGTACCAGCTGAAAGGTGGACGCCCTGTGGTAAATATGCTAGTGCTTTTCTACAATACAATACGCGCAGGCCCACCGTTGTATCTCTTCTATGTGGCTAGTCTCGACCAATCCGCTCCCAATAAGCTTTTCAACTTGCAGTCGAAACAAGTGCTTGGCTGATCTCGCCACTATTTCACGGATAATGGCGTCTTTGAATGGAGAGGAGGGGCCATGATCTAGTAGCTGTGCCATATTTCTGCAGCCCGGCAACAACTGCACGTGAATTTTTCATGCACACTGAGTGACGCCGGAAACTGGTCCAAACAGCACTACAGAAAATGTCATACCGTATGTTTATTCCGTGGGAATGAAGAGCGTGTGAAACGTCATATGAGTCAAGAAAATTCTTTTGAAGCGCATTAATGGTGGGTACGAGATCTTGCTTAATGGCAAGGTCAAGCGAACGCACAGCCAAGGAAAGCGTTTCCATTGTTCCTCGTATTGTTACGTGACGCTGGAAAAGATTTGACGCAGAAACTGAAAACACAGCGACACCTAAGAAGCATTTCCATATTCACGGGACCCTGTGCGAAGAGAGTACTCATGAAAACAACGAAAATCTGCCCTTACCTTCTGCAGCTTTGTGTTGCTCTCTGCTGGTGCATGGCAAGGCAACGTGAAAAACACGGGAAACAAATTCCTGCCGGAACCTCTGCTCCTGTACAGGTAAAGGAGGCACACACAGCGCAAAGAAGAGACTTGGACTTCGTGAGCATTTAGAGTGAAACACTGAGCCTATAGCAATGCAGTTCTGGTTTTGTAAGCCGCTAAGTCTGACGCTGCGGTGAACATCCATACCGGCAGCACTTTCCCATCACTATATTTTGGAGGCAACGTCTCATGAAGGTTGCGAAAAATGCAAAATTGGTCCACCTGGGACCTCCAAAGTGCAACTTGTGGCAACGGCACATCAAAATCTGAAGCGCCCCGGGCGAACGGGTAGTCCTGGAGGCCCACGCACATTTGAGCTAAATAATCTGGCGACTTTATCTGGGCTAGCAAGTGTAGAATTCAGCACTACGCAGCCCGGCTAGTCCGTCCAAACTTCGCAGGGCCTTAAATGTGTTTTTATTGAGCAACAGAAGCAATACTGGGACACGGTCATGGACAAAAGTGCCAACTTCAACCTGCGTGAGAGCGAAAGCGAATAAACGCGGAAGAGCCTACAGCCAGGTTGAGAAAGCCAGCGATGTTTTTGAACTTGTGGTAAGTAGCGCGGTCAACTTTGTCCAGAGCGTCAAAACATCCCAGCGGATTGCCAATGCTCCCACACTGCTGTGCGAAGTCAGGTAGGCGCCGCCTGATGTCTGCTACCAGCTCTTCGAGGACGTTCACCGGAGCCGGGCTGCCACAGCAAAGCGATACAAAAACGGCTTTACACGACAGCAACTACCCCTTACAAAGACACCCTACAAGTGGAATTTCTCTAAAATTTTTCAAATATTTTTCGGTCGACAGGCGAATTCGGAACTGGAACCGACGTTACCTTAAGGGTAAAAGCGGCTCAACTAATACAGCGAAGCCCGCGTAGTCAATAAGGCAAGCGATTGGAAGTCCGAGTTTCGCACGCTCAAATTTATTTTGGTCATGTAGGTCCCATACTGTGTCTACTTGGTTCTGTAAGTTGCGCTGCTGACTGTATCGAAGTTGAGAACAACTTCGAGGATGCAAGCCCCGCCCTAACTTCCGCGCAAAGGATGTTGCATACACTGCATCGGCCATGGCCTGCCGGCCTTTGATGTCATTCAGATAAACTTCCTTCGCAAAGTTTGTTTTGACATTTGCCTGGGCTTCTCCGACAATAACCGTCAGTACCAAACTATCGAAGACATAAACTTGGTCTAATAAAGCGCAAAAATGCGAACGCAAAAGGAATAGCATCGCCAGTCCAAAAACACCGTCGAATTTTTTTGCACTTCCTAGCACATTACTACTAAAATTAGGTGCAGCACACCTGCATTCACGCCCTGCGCCTTACCGTCAGCAAACTTTGGTCGATAAACGCTCCATAGGGTGGGATATTCCCCTGGCTTGATGCGCACAAAGCACTGGGCTGGGCCTTTTCTCGGTTGTTCCTGTCTCGTGGGCTGTGGCTGATTTGTAAAGGGAGCTTTTTCTTCCAGTGCCAGTGAGTGCAGTAACACCACTGCCGCGGCACGTGCCGCTGCCGCGAATGATCCAATCTCACTGCATAATTAAAATAAGAAACATCACCGCACCCATCGCCTAGATGTTCCGCAAACACATTGTTCCTAGTCAACTGAGATAACCTCCCCTGAAAACGATGCGTTGTTTTGCGTTGCAATTTTCATATAGCAAAAACAGACTATTCTACGTACGCAGAACCATGGGGAAAGCGAGCGACGGAATGCTTGAAACACTGGTGTCAGCTCACTGACTGAGGCCCAGCTCGCGCTCGAAAAGCCGTCTTCTAAGCTGACTAGCAGATCTTGAGTCCTGCGACTCACGAAGTGCTAGCACTCTGTGGAATGCCCATTGAAGGCGATCGTGCCAGTTGCTACTAAAAACTGAGTTTTCATTCGGTCCCTGAGTTGAAGCACACATGCGACGCGAGAAAAAATTCACATGGAGGAGCTAGAGTACACATTGGATGGCGTGCTTGGAGTAATCGACAGTATTTCCCAGATGATCTGATCCCTGCGTTTGCACGGCGCTGGAAGAGAATATCCAGAATCAGCGGACAATGAAATCAAGCACGCCATTCCCTCATATTAGTATCTAGTTTTTTCGTTGCTCTCGACAAAGATTCTGACGTACAGACACCAGCTCATCTTGGATCTGGGCAGTTCTTGAAAATACTTCATCAGAAGAAGTCTCGTATGAAGCGAGGAGGGGCCTATTCGCAACCTTAGCCATGGATGCCCTCCACCAGCTCCCTGCCTGTTCGCTAAGGCTCTCCTTTAGTCGTTTTATCAGCTCACTAACGACGCTCTCAGAATCATCCAGTCCTTGGGGTTCTGGCCACTGGGGGACGCAGTGGTCAGCAGCGCGTTTCGCTGTCGCCGTGCCAGCTCCATCATAAATTAATTGGACTTTATTAGCGTTAATACCTCGATCCAGGTTCGCTTTCGAATCAGCAGGCAGCTTCTGCTCGGCATCCAAGGTCTTCTGCGTCACCATCCTCCGTTCACTGTGGCTCGAAGCCCAGTCCACCTTGGGTACATCTGAAAGGGCATGGAAGCGAAAGATGAGCAAACCAGCTTCTCGTTACGGTTGCAGCCACTTCGGAGGAGTGGGAAACGATTGTACGCCTACCGTTACCATAGCTTTCAACTCAAGGGTTCTTTCTGCCGCACGCGTAATAACGCGTGCGGCTTCCTGTGCTTTCTTGGAGCAGACAGATGTAAAGCGTTGAGAGTCTCACCGGTTTCAGGTCCTTCTCCAGCCATTAAAAATATAGTATTCTGGTTTTAGCCGCCGGGTATGGAGGCGCATGTCGGGCTCGGTGGTATTTTCCGGTGGTCGCCCGGTGACAATGTCTACAAAGGCATAGAGGGCCAAAGACTAATGGAATTTACGCACAAGACTTGGTAGCTAAATTCTAAAAGGCAATAACGAAGAGGTAACCTTATATCTACGAAATATAGGGCGGTCGGGTGCATGTTACCATTGAGACACTGAAAGAGCTCGTTGGGGCTGGTCTCACACGACCATTGAGGAAGAGATGAAATCTACTGTCTTAGCAGCATCCATATCAATGTGGTTGTATATTTTTACTGTTTTTCGCAGCCTACGTCTGATCTGGATTGGACTTCGTGTGACTAGCTCTCCCAGGCGTGCCGTGTGTAATGTCAGAGTGCCGCCATGTTGCGCAGGGATCAGTACCGTTCTGCCACACTAATTGCTACAGCACTCCCTCTCGGTGTATATATAGTCTTGCACTTCATTTACTGTTGAAATGTTGCATGTAGTAACTAATATTGCTCATTCTCACTCGTCTAGGCCATATGGGAATGAAATACGGCCCGCGAAATTCTTTATGAAAAAACCACTTCACGGGGAGTTCTAAAACAGTCCAAATCCCATAGAAAAGGAACACTGTCAGGATATAAAGCAGGTTTGCATTTAATAATTAAAACATTTTCAACAGATATGTATTCTCTCCCGCAGATGAGCGGGCTTCGGAAGGGTCAACCCGCGATGAAGGCGCTGGCACACTCTGTACACTGCAGGGCAGTACAAATGGGCACAAAGCCAACACGAGCTAGACTCACTGAATACCAGGAAAATAAACCACATAAGTGGAACTGTGTTTTGCAGAAATACGACACCATGAAGGCGCCGAGGCTCTCGACTCCCAACAGAAAGGCCCGCTCTGCGGGTTGCGGGCAAATCCATACAAACGCCTCAGTGCGCGAACCATCAGTTCTACATGCCTGACTCCTTATTATTCATTTCACTGTACTTTGTTCAATTCATGCTGTAACAACGGTTGATGAATAGAGTCAATACGGGACTACGCAACGCAACTCGATACACTAGGCACTCTTACTGGGGGCTGCTCTTATGTTTCCAACCTGCCTGACGGCATATTCCTCAATTCAACAAACGAGGAGAGTGAAAACTGAAGATGTCCCGAGACTGATTGTGTGAATGCTATATAAGGGGATCGAGAAGGTTCTCCATAATGGACGAGCCCTGAAGGATACCTCAACGAATGGGCAACACCAGTGCGATTGGTCAGCAAGAGTTCGAGACAGGTGGTAAGTGCGAAAGAGTAGCGGAAATAAATTTCACGTATTTCGAGCTTTACTTCAGGGGACACTCCGCAAAGCAGTGGCCCTTTTTAAGACACGAAAATGCGGCAGATGGGTGAAACGCACAGAAGTTGATTTCAGACCCTGGTCCCTGGAGACAAGTGCAGAGAGACAGAGATAACTACGATTACGCGCTAGGGGAGACGAACGTCCTACCCAACACAGATACGGCGCAGGTCTCTTGCATGCAGCGCCGAAAAGGAGCAACCCGACATATGGCAACTGAAAGTGCAGTACACGTTCTCAGTAACGTGATATTTAAGAGAAAAGGCGAGCGAGCGAAGCTAAGGGTAAAGCCCAGCCAGTCACACGGTGTTGTTCGGTGCACTGAAGCCAAAAGGATGCCCCAGCCTGCTTCTGATAAAGATTCTCATGTGCAAGGAAAAATTTCCTGAGGAGCTAGTGTCTAGTCAGAAGATCGCGTGAGATGATGTAATCGGTGGCACCGAGAAAGGCGTTAACCCTCCCGAAACCTTCAACGGCTTGTCACAGTGGTCCCGAGAGTCACAATGCAACGAGCAGAGTAATCAATGGAGGAGTGTACTTTTTAAGGGTGCTCTTGACAGATATTGTAGGAGTACTGGATAGAACTTGTAAAATGCCATAGTCTAATAGGCGTGCCCAGGTCCAACCGACTGATGAGGGGCGCACTGGTAGCAAGCATTCACCCTTAATAGAGCATCTTTTTGTCGAAGGCACGGAACCAATTGGCCGACTTCCTTTGTCAACCAAAAAAGCCTTATCTCCAGGGCTTCACTGACGGTGTTCCCAGGGGACACAAGCACCAACTCTTCCTCTTTTGAAGGGCAGTGAGGACCCTCCGGCCCACTGGCGCAGCTTCAAGGAGAAAACCGTGGCCGTGCCTGCTAAAATGAAGGGGAAGGCACATAAGGACAGTAAAAATCGAGAAGTGCCGTTTTGTTCTGCGCGAAGACTGATCGAGTACCTGTATGAAGGGTGGCCGCAGCAGCAGAGTGAAGCGGAGACTCATAAAATACGCTTCTTTCCAGCCGCTAATTTAAAAACTTAGTTCCATTTGGTTTTTTATATGCATTGAAATTAGGGCCACGCTTCATAGCTAGAATTTGTGCCCATATCGGGCTTACTTGCCATTGATGCTCTGGCAAACCAAGCGGTAGTCCACTACCCCTTTGGGGGCCCTGAAAGGCAGTGCATGCAACGAATATGAATGAATCTGAAGTAGCCCAAAGGCCCATATGCTGAGCAATTATTGTTTGCTATATTCTTAAATAAAGGGGAATTGTTGAGCATTCGAATCGTTGCTGTTCTCGCTTCCGCGTGAAAGACGTTCACGCATTTGGCACTTCTCCTGGCCTGGCTGACACAAGCAATTCATCTGCTCTTTTGACTCATGCCGAGGTAGCTCCTTCTTTCCTGCCAGAGTGCACAGCCAGATAAGGGGCTGAAATGAAGAGGAGCTGAAGACTATTCATGTCCTGCGGGCTTGCAGCGGATTGCCAGGACGCCGATCACTCGGTCACGACGCGCACGAATTGACACGGACTACGATCTGCAAAGAACGCAGGCACTAAGCTTCTTGCTATAGCCTTAATCTTTTAACGACGAAGAATACCGATGCTTTGGACGTCTGCCCAATACAGCTGAGGGACCCGCTCCGGGGTTGCATGCAAACCACAACCCCTCAAGTTGACTGCAACACTGTAGTATTCACTGAAGCGCTCCTGCTTCAGCGGAGGGGGCAGTAAGCTAGCTGCTTGGCACTGTTGCCGCCTTTTCTTGTGCTGTGATTATCCGTGAATCGGAAATGTCGGGGAACTTCTACAAAGGAACAACCAAAGAGCAAACACCGTTCTTTAAAGATAAGGACAGTCAACTCATAGCTCAGCGAAAAGTGAGTCTTAGTGGGGTTGCGGAGGATTGGTAGCAATTCCTGCTTTTCTCATCCAGCAGCTCGATGCCGGCATGTGGCGGGCAGTACAGCGTAGCACTCCATTTTTCTCGGAAGAGAAAAATTACATTGTGCACTTGCTGGAGTCTCGTGTTTGCAGTGGCCAGCCATATTTGATCAAGAGGTTGACATGAGCAAGGTGAATGTGGAAGTGATGAAAGCGTGGATCAACCACAAGATCACCGAATTGTTGGGTAGGTCTTCAAGGCACGAAGATGCAGTATTTTTTCTACGACCCGTACCCAAAGCGGCTGAAAGACTTTTTTTTACGATGCTTTTGTGTCTTCTGCAATGACGTAGGTTTCGAAGATGATATCGTCATATCCTACTGCCTGTCACAGCTAGTGCCGGAAGAGGCTCTCGCTGCGGATGTCGATGAAAGTAAATTGGATTTCTTTCTGAGCGCAGCCGATTAGTGTGGCCGGTTCATATCGGCTGACAAATCCAGATAGTTGCCCATCGTTGTTGACTTTTGTGGCTGGCCGTAGTTTATGCAAGTGTGCTTGTTCGAGGTGATTGTGGTCCTGTTCAGGGAAGAATTACCTTTGCCCGAAGAAGCTTGCTATATCCCTTACTGGGTTCGTTGGCAAACAAGCAACTCACTTTGTCCGCGAATTGTGGAAACTGCTTTTGAGCGCCCAGGTAGGCATGCCTCGCTCTGTCGATTAGCTCATGCTTGCGTGCATCATTAAAGCATTCGCGTGAATCTTCTGGCACTTTTTTGAGGTTCCGTCTAGTACTTGCGCAGGCCATTTGTCGCGGCGACAAACTAGTTGCTGGTGTATTCTGGAGGAAGATTTTGATGTGCTGAACGGACCTCTGGAAGTGTTAGGAAATGCTTGCGATGTAGCGTAGGTGCAGAATGTCGGGCGTCTTTTGCGCAGAATACTCCTACGGGGATTCCACCTGAATTCCTAGAGAACAGGAGGCTGGAAATGGAGAGGAAGAGAGAGGAAGTGAGCGGAGTAACCGTGGTGCACCGAAGCTTGAGAGAATTATCCAGTTTTTATTTGTGGGCTTGCCATTACCTCTCACATTGTGCAGTTCGGCCTTAACACTTCTTTTTTTGCAGGCTGCACGCATCAACGAAGAGTTGGTGCGTAGACATGAACAAATGATGGCCACAGAGTTCAACAAACAGATCAAACAGTTTGCAACGGGTACCGCTCCACCGAAACCTCCAACTCTTGTAGCATGTGAGTTTCTTTGCCGACCTGCGACACGTCTTACAGGCAGCTAAATTGCTGCGGACTGCAGTGGTTGCGCTTGCTTCGGTAGCATCGTGTGCGTGCTCAGTGAACCTCACTGGTCCAGTTTTTCGCATTCATTTCTTGCAGACGATACAATTCCAGACACTGGAGGTGGCATGAGGGGATGGGATAATGACGATGCGCCTGCAGCTCGCGGCCGTGCAGGTCAGCAAACGACCCAATGTCACGCAGCGCACAAAGAGTGTGGAAACTTTGGCATTAGGGAAGCATCCAGTTTTGAGTGGGAGGTTGCAAGTCAACGTATAGAGAAATTGCGGCGTTAGAACGCCTACTGTACAGTTTCCTTATCAACAGTGGTAGGGACAATAGCGACTGTTTTGAACTAATTTGCCCATTGCATGTCCTGTTAATTGCTCACCTCTTCAGCATCGCACGAGCGCAGCAGAAGTCGCAGCCGCTCGGGTGGCAGAAGCCGCCGCACTAGGAGCGACAGGCACGAGAGGCGTAGGGGCCGAAGGCGCAGCGAGTCCCGGAGTGTGTCGCGCTCCCCCGTTCGATCACCAAGCCGAGGTGGGGCGTCTGCCAGCTTTTTAAGGACTCGTTTTCCCGTCTAGACGTTGCTGCTCCAGCTAGTATCAGTAGTAGAGCCCGCGCTGTGCACTGATCTACTGTATTACAGTTTGTCGTGCGAGGGTACAGGCCGGGACAGGGATCGTGATCGTCGGCGTGGCCGGTCAAATGATCGTGATTAGCCTGTATTCAGATTTTGGCCGCAGTGACGGCTGTCCCGTATTGTAAGCTGTGCGCACTGACTATCCTCAAAGCTCTAGTTGCAGAGGTAGGCGAACAGCACAGACATAGATGTGTCTTTAAGGATTCGTGCTCGAAAAGTGATGGCGATGCGCCAGTAGTCTCGCTGTTGTGTTAAGGCGGCTTTTGTTGCATTCTTTGGTGAGGCAGCAGCGTTTACTTGCTGTGGAATTACAGTTGATAATCACTATATATGCGTGGACCGTCGCACCTTAAGCGGTTGCTGACTGCGTTGCATTGAGATTTTCATCAACCACAGCGGCCAGGGCAACAAAATCGCTGGAGTTGTAGAGTAGGCTCATGACTGAATGTGCTGCCTCGCTGTTCTGCATGTCGGGAACGATCAAAGTGGAATAGGGACTTCTGGCTCGTCTGAGGGATGGTGCTTCACCAGGCCCTTTGGCAGTACAACACCTCTGTGTAGGCGTCTGGGACTTTTTGGCGATATATTGATGATCTTGTGTTCATGCTGCGGAACTGCACAGTACTCAGAGTTTTTTAAGGTCGGTCACGTTACTTTTCCAGGTGACTGGGTTGGCTAGTGCCGGTAATGGTGACACCAAACGTAACGCGTTGTTTGGGGTGGTGATTTGGTTGTGCATAGATGCTTCTGGGCTTGCGGCTATAGCAGGCCCGTACTAGTTAAAACGCGTGTGGTCTAGTGTAGGGTCTTAAGAATTATCAGGGAGACTGAATGGTAGTGACGAGTGCCTAGGCATTCACTGAACAGTGCAGTGTTACTCACTTAGATGAACGAAGAACTGCGGCTACTGCCACGGGCTGTGAAGAGCTGGAGTAAAAGCATGATTGGAGGCACGCACGAAGGGCCATCTTGTGGAGGCGAGATGCTCGTCCTGATATCTGTTTTCTTCAATGTGTAAAAATGTTTACACACGTAAATAGTGAGGTGCGCACTGCTCGTGCTGCTTTCCATGGACTACCGAGGCCTTCTCGTTTTTAACTGCAGGGCGTCATCGTGCCAGTCACCGCGTAGCGGGCCTCTAGATTCCATACAGGTACACCACTGGTAGGGCTAGAGAAAAGCGGAGTGCGCCTAGCAGAGAGTAGCGTGGTTACGCCTTTTTTCAGCTGTTGCCCATTAGGGGACAGTGAGAAGACGAATGATGGCACTCGATGATCAGCGCGACAAAGAGACTCTGAGGCTGTACTTCCCCACAAGGCACCAGTTGCAGCGAAGCGTAGGTCCTGAGCATACACTAAGAAACAGCGTGGACTCTTTCCGTGCAATATTTGGGCGTTGTTCGTGTACAAATGGACGTGCAGTTGTGGCTACAGCGGTCGCAGCACCAGCCCAGGAGGGGCTTCGTATCAGATGTCTGCGTGGTTGCACTGAGTCCTGCCTCATGCACTCGGTTCATGTCGGAATGGCCTGACCAACCGTAGCCCGCAAAGTGAGTTCATTTTGGTCATTTTGGATCCCGAAGGGGGTTTCAAGGTAATCAGGATGTTGGGTTCTCTTGTCCGAGCCGTTTAAATAGCGAGAGTCAAGCCACCTAGTCCTCCGCTGGCGCTGTGTGCTCGACGCAGCGCCACTCTATTACCGTAAAGTGTTTTCGCTGTAGCGCGTCCTCCACCAGTTGAGTAGTGTGCCTTCTATATCCCAGCTCGTTGACGGAGGGCAGGAATGATCAGGGTGAGCAGTACAGTGGAGACAGGAAGCTACCTTGAGAGGCTGCGTAGATCGGAACCAATATATGTAGAATACGAAGTGGCTATGGCGTCAGCAAGAAGCCCCAACAACCGTGGGTTGGAGGGACCCTTAGACGTTTTGCAGCCACGCCAGGTTGTTGGAGTGGACAGCGACTATGATGTAGCCTTCAGAACTGGTACGAGCAGCTTTAGAGGCGTTGATAAGCAGCGAAACTAAAGGAGTCACGGGGCAAGTGGAGCATAGGAGGTGCAAAGGAGAGGTTATTCGAAGCTGCCCCACTTTCCAGCAGGTGACCAGGCAGCCTGGTAAAGCTACGTAGAAATTAAGCAGTGCTTGGAGCACTACGGCTTGGGACATTTGCTGGGAGGTGTGAGCTCCCGCTTTCCTCACACACATAGTGAGTAGAACACACTCAACGCATCCTCCGACCAAAAGAAGATCTGTGCCATCGATGTGGGATATGCGCCTTCATGGGAGGTGTATCATTGAACACCGGAACAGGCCTCGTCCGAAGCACCCGTAAAACAGGTAGGCAGGGCAAACATTGAAAGCCCCTGAGTAGAACAACCACAAACATGGTAAAGATATGATGGTATTTTATAGGGGAAGGTGACATGCGGCTGCACAACGAGGGCGGTGGCCCAGCTGCTAGCCAGATACATATCTTCCAGTGACTTGTCTCCGTTGTTCAGACGTCGACGCGGCATATTGGAAATTACTTATTAGTAAAGGGAGTTTTCGGCACATGAACAATAGAGAAGTTCCCTTGGCCGGTTCTCGTTTCCTGTTCTGAAATCCCCGACTCTCCCGGCGTTTAGCTTCCGAATAAAGCGCTTTTGTTAAATCGTGCACGGTTTTTAGTTTCAGCTGATCATCTAGTTCGACGGGCTTCTCATTGGAACGTTCTCCAAATTCGTGCGCTGTTACTCCTTGGAAGCTGGGACTCAAGTGTATGCACGGGAATCTTGTGGGGGCTTCGTGGAATCTTGCCTCTGTGGAAAGCTTGGGTCTTTGTAGGCATCCAGTCTGCTAAGCACTGAATACACTTTATGCTGCGCATTTGAAGCTTTTACTCGGCTGCTCTCAACTGTTTGCTCTTCGTAGTTGTAGTTGTACTTCACCTCATATTCGTGGACCCTGGGGAGGGCTTTCTGTCCCTCCTCGAGCCGGCATTCCCATGACGTTTGTGTCATTCCGCTGTTTTGAAGGCGTGCGCGTCCTTGGATTGTCGCTGTCGCGTTTCGTAGCATTGCCCCTTCTGCTTCCTCCTGCGCTTCCCGATGAGGGACGTGTGTTAGCTCATCGACCGAAAACGGTTCATTGCCCCGTCAGCGGTGCTTTGTTTCAGGTTCATTCACACAGCCAGAATGACGTCTTCTCGGAGTGCCTCCTACCGTCGCTCCTAGAGCGTTTTTTTCGCGGGACAATACCCTAGAAGACAGCGCAGTAGGAACAGCGCAGTACGGCATCTCCTTTGTCTCCCTCGATCCTGATCACGCGAGGACTAAATAAACATATGCTTACATTTACATGTATACAGCATGAGGTCAGGGGAGACAGCCTGAGGCTATGACTGGTCTCTGGATAAGGAAGCGGATGGTTTTGGGCGCTTCTCGTTTTGTGGCATTTACAGTAGTCCGCCCGTTTGAGCCACATGCGCCTTTGGTCCCCATGTTACTCTTTCGTAAGACGCATAAATAAGGGCCTTTCCGGACTTGCAGGCCGTGCGGAATGAGAAGGAGATACTATGTCAAGAGAGTGATGAATTTCCTAGGAAGATGCACCCAGGTGGCCTTTGCCGGGCAATTCTGAATCAATACTCCCCCCAGCAGCATCGCGAGTTTAGTAAAGGCCTCCTGAAGCTGGTGAACTACGTGCTGTAGCAAACGCATAATTAGCTTGAGCAAAAGAACAGTTCCAGGAAATCCGCTTAGTTCAAAGAATGTAGATATTGAACTCTGCTAAACCCTTTTGGAGGCCATGGAAGGCAAAACAGAGCAGGAATCCCACGACTCTGGAACAATATATTGTAGTATCTGGATACCTTCCCCGTGACAGTCTCTCTGAACATTGCAAACATTTGCACTATACTTATAAAAATAAAATTGTTACACCAGAGGCTCCACTTCCATCATCGTCAGTTACTGTTTCTGCGTTTGTGCGCTCCTAAAGAGTTGTGGCACTCCGTTTCGGCACTGTTACATAAAAAACGCCAGTGATACTTCCACCATGTGAGTGAAAACTTGTATTTCTATAAGTTGGAAAATGCTGTGAGGAGTGTCTCCAGTTTGGCTCCGTACAGGTAGGCTACCACTCCACGCTATTTGAATTGACGTGAATGCGCTCGCCATTGTTCCGCTCTTCAGCAGCCAGCAACAGTCCCACCTGCATGCTGCGAAAGCTCATCTTTGCGCAAGTAAAATAACAATCATAGATGTATTTCCTGTATTAAATAAGGACATTTTTGCGAGCCTTCGCAATGTTGCCCTGCCTTCTTGGTCGCGCATGCGCACAACCTGCGGCACTGCCCTTGAACAGTGCAGCCGCCAGACTTGGCAAATGCAGCTTCTCCCCATTTGCCATCTCTGATATTCGATTTATTGCCACTCACAGCCCTCATTTGCACATTCCTTCCCCTCCCCCGCGAGAGTTCGAGCCAGATGGCAGCCCCAAAGTGTATCGCCTTACTCAGACCACGTACAACCACAAGTATGACTGGCAGCGGTGGTATTTGGCCCCAGTTGGCGTCTTTCACACAGTGTACAAGGGGCAGTTCGCAAGGGATAGTCCCGCGCATTAGTACGTCCAACAATACAGCCAGGCTCACGTATTTTCAAGGGTTTTGCTATAGCTCGTAGCGTGTGCACACAACCCTTCCTGTCATTCAGTAGCCTTCGGCCCTCTAGGGAAAAGTCCTGTCTGTTCTCTTCTTTTCTGCAGTGCATGGCTGCTGCAGCATAACATGATAGTGGCGTCTGTGCCGCTACTACTATTTTCCCTAACTGTCGCCTTCATGATAACAACTTTCTCCCTCGTTGGTACGTTCAAAGTATGCCATGTCGCCAAATTTCACTTTGCTGGAGACGATGCATCATACGAGGAAGACGCGTTGCAAAACACTTAGATGCTACACACCTGCGCTCCGCGGTGGCAGGTATTCGGCCAAAGCGCTTCACGTTGGAATGGATGCTTGCAAACAAGGAGAGAGAAAGAGCAGAGAACAGCAATCCGATGACCCGCTATTTAGACAGAAGGCGAAAAGTGAGCATCTCACCACTCTTGGCCTTTCCACGTGGTCAGCTTCGCATGCTCGCCATCCCGCACTTAGCTGGCCACTGACTCCAGGTTGTCAGTGTGCAGTTGTTAAATGCTTGCAGGAACGAGGTTCGAACTGGTTGCCGGAGAAGTACTTGTTGACTCATCCATTCTTGTCCGTGAAAAGTGAGACTCCAGCTGCTGACGCGGCTGCCAAAGAATAAGTTTTGGCCAGCGGGAAACCAGAGCTGCCTCAGAGCAGTGAAGAAACGCAGAAGTAGCTGCACGACGAAAACCTTCATGACTTGAATGGGAGTGGCATGTTTCTTGATGTGAACGACCTCTATGAAGGGAGGCGCGAAGCGTTAATGTGGGTACAGAGAAGGATGCAACAAGAAGACGGAGGAACTTGCGACTCAGGGGCAGTGCCAACCATAAGTAACCGATAATTTCGCGAACTTGGGCTGGGGAAAGCCTTTTGCCGTGCCTCGCGCGGACATGGTGCTAGCAAGCATCCGAAGTGCCGCAGAAATACTGATTGGCCTTTTCCCTGTTGCCGTTTGACCTTCAATTGTGAAGGTGATCGGACTTCGGCTGGGCGTGAATCAGGCAGCCTGCTGTCGCGCGTGTTGATGCGGGACACTTAGAAACGCACGCTAGCACGGAGCATGTCTATCACACTGTGAGCATCAGCTCATTTGTACAAGGAAACACGAGCCAAATTTATTTTACGAACAGTTGAGGTGCTAGTCTGCCACTTGAGTGCTAAAATTGGGCCTTGTTGGCCGCCAGTAGACGAGGAAATTGCGACTCAAGGGAGAATTGATGTAGTCCTTTTGTTCGCGCTGAAAGCAATGGGTGCGCGTGGTCAACGAGCTTCGGCTTTGTAGAGGGAATCATTCAACATGACGCTTAGAAACGGACCAATGAGCTTCAGCTTTGTAGAGGAAACCATTCAACATGACGCTTAGAGACGGACCCGTACGTCGGGGCAACGCCGCTACGTATTAACAGTTGCGACAGTTTCGACAGTTCACTTCACGGTGGACCGGGATAGTGACAAGGCCTCGTGCAGTAAGCCGTGGATGGGTGCGTATCCTTTGAAACTGATAATGGTGGCTACCAGGTAGCACCCGCTCTTGTGGGCCCTTTGGCTTGCCTGGATTAGAAGATATCTTGACGCACTATTGCTCTTCTGGCGTCAGCGCCACGTCTTACCCATCTTCATCAGCTACGGCGTCTGCAGCGTGCTCCTTGATGTGCTCCACATGTACTGCAGAGAAGTGCAATTCATCAAATCGAGGGAATGCACGACAGGAGAAGCTACTCAGACTCGTATGAAGATAGTTGCATAAGAATACGGGCTTGGCTTACGCTGATACTGTTCACGGTCTATGCGCATGTGCAGCTCTTGAAGGGAAAAGCCGTCGGCGAGTAGTCTTCAGCATACACAGCATTGCACAGAATCGCCCAATAGGACTAAAATGAGGCGAGCTCCACCAGTATCAGTGGAGGGAGCAGCGACACGCTGCCCTTCCAAAGCCTGAGCAGTCAGTTATTCGGAAGGGGTGACCATCCAACTACCTCGTCCAACTCCCTCACCTAAATTTCTTTCCGTTATTTAGCTCCAGATGGACTTCAGACGGCGCATCGTACCTGCGGAGGGCGAATGCACGTTGCAGTTTTCTCCAGTGTGATGTTGCTATTGCAATCTTCTGGGTTGAATGCTCCCACTCGCAAAGTGGCATCGATGACCAGAGAGTGCTGTTACTCATCCCAACCCAAACGCCATCAACTTTAAGCAGCCTACCCTAAGAACTCAACTCGTGACTTCAGGCTCGGGAAATTCCTCCGGATCTTGTCGCTACGCAGCATGCAACCGAGCTGTCGACATCCTTCAGACGCAGTCCGGCCTGGGTATAACCGCAAGCGAATTTCCTTCACGTGAGAAAGAAAATGTAATTGAGGAAATAAACGCCACTTCGGCATTATGACAGATGATGAAGACCCTCGGCTGACGGCTCTCGTAAGCTCCACGACGGCTTCCGACAAATCACCTGTGTATACTTCCCATCCTCGTGATTTTGGATACTTACAAGGAGCCCGGACAGATGATTGTGTCTAGATAAACCGCGTTGGTGCCCCTGTTCTCGATGGGAACATTGATCCCTTCATTGCAATACCATGGCTACATCGGGCTCAGTTGGGGCTGGCGGGCTGCTGACCTGGGCTGCAGGAAACTTCTTCATGTCTAATCAGAGCTTTGGATGCACTCCATTAAGACATTGCCGTACCACTGTGCACAGTATTGTGTGGTTCATGAAGCACGGTGGCTTTCCTCGGTGACGGAGGGTGAGGTATGTGGTGAGGATTGGCCACTTGTTAGCGAGTGTGTTTTGCTATAAAATCACAGTGGTGGTCCTTCAGAGAGCCTTTCTATGACGAGCGTTTTCATTGCCAGCTCCTCCGTGTCACCAGAATCGCTGATAGCTGCTGACGGTTGAACATGGAAATGACCGCAGTCTTGGTCGCTGTATCTCCATAATATTCACCGGCCTCCAGGCCGGCTGCTTCCTCCTCCATTCGCCGAGAAAACAAGAGCGGTAGCTGGGAGGTTACCTGGACATGAGCGCTTTGGCGTAGCTGGATGTCTGGTGAAGTAGTGCCCAAGTTTCTGGTTGGTGAATGCGAACAACGCTGCAGAGGCGATGAAGTCTCGAAATCTTTACGGTCCCGTTCATTTGTCGAATGTGAAGGCAACATGGGGAGGCTCAACAGGAGGTGTTTTAGCTGTGCGTTTCGTTTGTCGCTTATCATTGCTAATCCTGTTCAATGGGGGTGTCGTGTTGAGCAAGGACGTACCAGAGGCGTTGTCTCAAGAGGGCTCTTCTAAATTGGCAGCAGGAGCATATCGGGCCCCCGCAACTTTTGAGGGGGAAGAAAAATGGGACCAGAGCTACATTTTCAACCCATCCCCTGCATTCTGGAAGCCTTTTGAGTCCTTTCGCGTATCGTCTTTTCCCCCACACGACTTAGGTCACCACCCACGGGAACCGCACCGGCTTATATTTGCTTCGTGCAATAGACAACCAGAAGGTACGCCAGAAGCGGAAAATGCAAACAGGATTAGGAACTGTGCGTTCTGGGCGAAGATGCTTTGCACCGAAGATGTTGGTGTCGCGTCACTCAGGGCTGGATGAGGAGCATGATTTGGAAGGGCGGCGTGTCTGGAAATACATCAGCCGCCGAAAGCCTCGGGCTTTTCTTTGGATGGGGGACAATGTATATGGTAACAATGCCCTGTTTTGGTGTTCTAATGAAGACCAGCTACCAATGAGACGATCCGTGCACTGCTCATTCCAAACACTCTATAAATTTCCGACTTATTGATTCGTATGTCCTTTACGAACGATGTCTGCAGCGGATCACATGCAGCTTCCAACTGCAAAAGATTCGAGGAATTTTTTGTGGAAGCTTTCGGAGGGGAAGAAACCAATCCCGCCACCAGGCCTCATCGCAGCATACAATAGTCAACTTGCCAATAACGAATATAGGGTCAGACGAAAGAAATGTGCAGATTTTCCCGGGCGTTACTGATTTGGGGCTACTGGCACTGTTCTAACTGAACGTCGACTTTCTTATCTCCAGTTGTTTGTTTTATGTTACTGCCTACGTGTCATTCTTAGGAATTCTTGAAGAGAGTACCTGCTGTTGTAGGGACTTGGGATGACCATGATATGGGTGAAGACAATGCCAACAAGATGTACTCTTTCAAATATGGTGTGCATCCAGTGCGTAGTCAATCTCTTTTGCACGGTGACCTAACCTGTACTCAGCCACAGGTCTCCGCAGGTCCTAAAAGCAGTGTCCTTCAACTACAGAATTCGGGTTGCGGTTGAGTTATATCTCCTTTTGTGCTGTAGAATCGAAGGAAGCCATGCTCGACTTCTTGGGCGTAAGCAGATCTGAGGCCATTCGCTCGCTAGAATGGAGAGGCGTGTACTCATCTCACCAAATCTACCTGGGGGAAGATTTGACTGTTAAATTGATTTTTCTTGACCTGCGGTACGTCCACCAGTGTGGGCAGAAGTTTTAGATGACAAGGGCACTGCAGGCACATTTTGCGCTGTAAATCTCTGTTGCCCTATGAGGCATGTTAAAGCCGCACATGAAGTCTTGCGATGTATGAAAATGTACAGCTTTGAAAAAGATAGCTGGTGGCTCATGGATCTCGGTGACATGCTTGGAGAGCAGCAGTGGGCGTGGCTACAGCAGGAACTTCAAATGTCGACGGCAGATGTCAATGTAATTGTCTCATCCCTGCAGACGTTTGCTAATCACAGGCAAGAAAAATAAAATGCCTAGTTTCTGAATAGAAACAGCTTGTCTGTAGGCATACTCCTGCTCTACGTGCACCGCGTAATTCGCGGGTTTGCCCTTCGGGCAGTTTTGGGCGATTTTGTTCGCAAGCCCTACCAATTTTGCGTGCTTGTATTAGCTTAACTGAAGTGGAACTGTCGGGTTTCTTGCTTTGGCCTTGTGTGCTTAAAGTGGTTATCCACTGATTTTTCTGGAGCATTTCCTTGCCGAACTTCTTTGCGGACTGGCAGACACAAACACGTGGGCATCCAAACACCCCATTCTGTCTGTGTATGCATGCGTAAGATTAGTAACAGAGACCTGGAGTCACTTCCCATGGGCTCGAGAGCGGCTTTTTGCGCTTCTAGCAGGCTCTGCTGCTAAAACACCGATTATCCTCTCAGGGGACACGCACTATGCGGAGTTTGCAGGTACGTCTTTCAAAGATTGGCAGCTTGTAATAGGTGCTAGTTTATTTACTGGCCAGAGTACGGCTTCTGTTAGTTAGTACGATAGGCAGATTCTTGGAATGTTAGGGGGGTGTTGCGAATCTCCTGAGTCATCTGTTTCAGCTGTACATTGCCAGCGCCTCCCCGAAAACTGGTGCCTTAACGAGCCAGAAGCCAGAAGCTTTTTGACTGCATTCCACAATCTTACAACTGGGAATCCTACTCCCCTCCAGCAACTACGGCGACTGGCTGACTCTGATGGCGATGAGCTGGATCTGAAGCAAGGACAAGCTGAAGGCCACAAAACGAGCAGTGGCTGCGATCCTTCATTGCAATGCTGTATTCCATTGCACACCGAATCACCTCTCTTCCGGTGGATTCCTCGCCACCTCCCATTTTTCTTGTTAGCCCTTTTCCGTGTTGCAACGAAGCCAAATGTGTTTGCTCCGAGGCAAGAATGGAGGCGCCCACGGGCGCCTGCCTTTTCTGGGGCATTCCCGGCGCCGCCATTTGTTCCTGATGAAGTGGAGCAGGATGAGTGGCTCAGCGAAGACCACTCAAGTGTGTATCTCTTTGATATGACTAGCAGCGGACTGGGGCATGGCGTGCCTGAGTCAATGTGCCGAGCTACTCCAGCAATGGTAGAACTAGCTACCTATTTCCTAACTGAAGGGCTTCCATTTGCGTCTTCTCTCAATTCAGACAATACAGGTACTGGACTTCCCTCCAAAGCTCTATGCAATTACATGATGACGACAAACACGGTTTGGTATTTGTTCCTTCCTTCATTGGTCTTTCCGAAGCCGCTGAGTTTTTGCTTCAGGGCCTCGTTTGCTCTACACGGAGCGCAATTTCGGGGAGCTTGAATTCATCGAAAACCCGCTGAACATTGTTTTGTTTCCTTCTGTGGACGAAAATGCGGCATCACAGCAAGACGATGCTTTACAGAGCTCGGGAGGCAACTCTGGGTCGACTGTTCAGCTTCTTCGTGTGAGGGAGAAAAATGAAACACTGCGTGACATTCATAATCAGCGGCAGCAGAAACGGCCACTAAACTTGCATCGTGAATTGACCCGGAGCCTTTCGGTTAAGTTTCAAGACAAACTTCAGAAATATAAGGAGCAGCGCAAGCGCCTGGTGAATGAGCTGCAAACGAAGCGTTATGAGCGCGCGACATTTTTGGAGCGTCTCATGGATCTGTCACATGACTTTGAGACTTACACGTGGTCCGCGCTCGGTGATAATGCAATATTGTTTTCGCGATTGTTACAGCTCCACTCAGCGCTGCTCGTGAGCCACGCTTGTGAAGATGAGGGGTCAGATGGCGTGGACATCAACTCAACGCGTACAAGGAATAAGTTATTCGATTCATGCAGCCTGCTTACTCCGTGGAGTGCTGTTCCAAGCGTGCCGAAGTCGAAGTCCCTCGTTGATTCAGTTTTTCGTTGGCTGTGGGACAAGATATTCGAATTGGATTCCCGCCGAAAAGCGTATAGAAATAGCCTTCCCTTTGGTGATGCTGCAGTTCTGCGCCTCAGTGCCGCAACAGATCAGCTAGCACGCATGTCTGCAAAGCTACGCGCTGCTAGGCTAGCCAGTGCAGCAGCTTCAAGGCGATTACTGCCGCGTAAAATCATTCACACACGGTTTCTTGCGGTAAAGAATTCTCACTCATTGACGTCGAAGGAGAGCAAAGTGATGCATCGGCTGCTCGTTCACGGGCTGTTCTCTGCAGCAAGTGATGGGCTATTACGACGGGCGTGCATGCAGCTACAAAGCCCGCGACGACAACAACAGCGTGAGGAGATAAATGAGTTATTTCATCGGGGAGTGGCAAGCCAGCCTGCCGACGCAGGCGCCTTCGCTGATCTCGATGCAGATCTTCATTTGGTATGCACTGTTGTGGATATACCCGCAGTTTATCGTCAGCCAAGTGCGGGAAAAGCTTCCCTTTCTCCGCTAGAGGAAGGAATATCTGTCACTAACCGAGGGGCCCGTGCAGTAGCCGACAGTTGGATGCTTGTGGAACTGCTGGAGACGAAGACATGGATCCTTTCACGGACTTTTGACGCGGTCACAGGGCGTCTTGCGAAGGAGAAGCTCCTGTCTTCATTTGCTTCGAAACAGCGAGAGCGTCAGGGTGGTATTGGCCAGTGGACCTGTCAAGGCTGGAGGGGCCCCACGGAAAGTCGCATGTATTTGTGTCACCTCTGTATACTAATTGCATCTTTGCTTGCTCTCGGCCTAGTGAGTATCATCATCATTGGCATTATTCTACTCGCCTGTAAAGTGGTTGCGAGGGCACTGGCTTTCGTGCGGGCAATCTGTAGGGGCAGAAGCGCTACGTCAAGTAAACATACTTGTACCGTACCTACAGGCCAGCGTGTGAAGAATTCGCCACAGCACCGCATCTCGATGTCCAAGATGCCGTCTGTTGATTGATTGCCATCGCAATAATGCGGATGAACCAATCAGCCTACCTACACAAGCAAAATGTGGGGAAGCTACTCCCACGGTGTAAACTGCCAGCAGTTTTAAAGTGTTCCTGCCTGAGTCACGCCGTGAAAGTCGACTTTTTAAATACTTGCCGTGTGCAGGTTTTCCAACTCTTAATGCTGCACGGGAACGTACCCTCTTCGCCGTCACCTTTTAAATATAGGTGTCCAAGACGAACTAGCAGAAGCTCGTGGGACTAGAATAGCTAGTTGCCTAGCCGCAGCTTTGTTGCTGCCGATACGGCTTAGTCGCAACCTCAGCGGCTGCATCGGTGGTGTGTAGCTCTCAAGGAGATGAGAAAGCTTTTCCGTATTGTTCTTCGAGTTGGACAACAGATTAGTACTGCGGAACTCGAAATCCAGTGTAGGTTCACCCACGCAAGCGGACTGAAACGAAGACTGTTTTACATCCAGAGTGTCTCACGTCCATGGGCAGAACAGGTAACAGCATCATACGTTTCTTGTACTGACTATAGCTGAGTAACATGAATTTCAAAAAAAACAGATCTGGGGAGCTCCTTATTATAGCGCAACCCCAACAAGAAACACACCATGGCTCTATCTTTGCCTTGTCCCCTAACACCAAGGTTAACTTCCGTGGTCCACGCTCATGGAACAGAACGGTTAAACAAAAACTATGCAGTTCCTGCTATTTGAAATGAGGGTTTCGGGGCTCACCTACTAGCAAATATCCTACTGAGTGAGTGTGCAACAGCATATTCGGAGATGATATTCTGTAAAAATTAATAGCAAGCAGCAAACCACGCACTCCTTCAGCTTTAGGAGTTTTCGGCCACTGCGTAGCTGAGAACTTATACAGACGGCAAGCGCCAACTCCACGTTGGCGCTTGCAGTCTGTACAAGCAAGATGAAGCTTGCATTATCGCGGCACTCAGTAAAGCCGCGTGCCGGCAACCCCTGAGCTACACAGATTGACAGTATCTAGAGCTCTTTCCAATTCGTGTAACGCTGCAAATACTTTGGGAGTCCCCGCAAAAGAAAGAACTCGGCGTTCAACCGGATCAAGCCCTTTTAAACCATCGGGGGCGGTACCACTCGCCAGCTGCCGTAAACAAGCGCCAAATGCTTCCGCGTGGATCTGCATGTGGCTGAGTTCCTTCAGAGCCTTCGAGGCAAATGTGCTTTGCCGCTGGCTCCCCGCCACGCTCACCTCACCCTCTGGAGTGCAATTCTGTGCTTCGGTGAGTTTTGAATTGTGTGATCGAGGAGCACTTGAAGGGGAGCACGAATGCAGCGATACAGGAAGCCCCTGAGTGCAAAATCGAACAGCCTCAGAAGACCCCATACAGCAGCGGCATGCCTTTGCTTACACTTCAGGACTCTCAAAATAATCCCAACGAAGCACAAATTTCTATGAAGTACAACTTGTTGTTTTGCTAATTAGCCAAACCTTCTGGCCGTCAGTTGGAGGCTCAGTGGAATCTGCTGAGCGTGCGCCTTGCGTAATGCGTTGCTCAAGTCCCGATAACTGGAAGCGAAGCTGCGATCAATGTTCCCAACGCACGCCCAAAATAAGCACCATAGCTGTGCTGCTAGTACTAGCTAGTCCAAGGTACGCACACAGACCTATCTACACACTACTTACCTCTGACATGGATTGAGCTAGCAGGTGCCAGTTCCTTTCAGCAAGAAGCACCATTCGATCTACTGCCCAAAGCTTCTTCGTTTGTTCTGCGAATTGCCCCGCATCAGTTCCTACACTGGTGATGCCATTTACTCTCGTGCTAAGAACTTTTAGAGGGCCCGACAGCGCAGACTCAAGGTCTGAAGCTACGTCGCTCTGAAGACAAAAAGGTACCCACGTTGCAGATGCTGCCGAACAGGGCACACAAGCCATTCAGAAACAGTTCCTCGCATACACATCTAATGCGGGGTGATGAAAATACACGCATTATGATCCTATGCAGCCAACGGCGCTATATCCGTTGACAATGACCTCAAGATGCCACTTTGCGGGTGATTCGTACCTTCAGCTCTGTAAACTTCTCGCGGAGTTCCTGGAGGTAAACCTTAGTGTTCTTCTGCATTTCAGACGCTGCCGCGGCTATGGTCTGAATGTCACTTTGTATGTCCTCTACGGAGTGTTCCAATGCACTTAAGCGCCTTTCGACAGAATGCTTCCACGAATCGTCCCCACCAGCTACATTCGCCATGTGCTCTGCGCGTGACTCATCAGACTGCTCATATCTGTACCCATTTGGGAGAGGGAACGATGTAAACAAAGGTTGTCCATTGAGAGCTTCGCTGCAAGGGTCGCAGAGCACATAAAACGGCTTCTCAGCACGACGTTCGCGCGCGTGGCAGCTACACTGTCGCCAAACTCCGGAAGCGAATGCGCTCACACTGCCCAGATGCCGCTGCATGTCTAGACAAAGTTGGTGACGTCAATTGCGGGCTATGCCCCGGCTTACTTGCTACGAGGCCACCGACCGCTGGTCTTTGACTTCCTGTTAGGGCGGGTGACCCTCCCTGTAGTACCTCTACGAACCTGGTTATCAATGGACCGTTCTGCTTTTCGGTAGCTCCCTTCCGCATCACTAAGATCTTCCCTGTTAATTAACCTGTCTGGAACGTTCTTTTGCATATTCGTGTCTTTTTCTCCATGGTCTACACCACGGTGCCGGGAGTGCTCACGGCGTCCCACAACATTTCCAAAGCCAGTGCCACCACCATCTTTAGGTATGTAGCCGCCTGTGTGCTTTTGGGGAGCCACCTTCCTTTTGCTCTCAGCTGAAGCACTGCCGCTTGGAAAACCCTTAGGAGCCTTCAATATTGGCGCTTGCTGCTCACCAGCGGCTTCCCCCGGATCCACACCTGCATGCATTCTACCTCGCCCTGTGCGGTAAGTCGCTTGTTCTTCAGAAACAAAGCCATCATGCTGCTGCTCGCTGCCACTCCATGCTAGCTCGCCATCGCCACCCTCACCTCCCGCCACTTCTTCATCAGTAGCACTGCAACAAAAAAGTCGCACGTTGTTCACATCAGGTGAAGCCGAAAGCCGTCCGAATGACCAATACAGGAACTCACGTGTCAGTGGCAACCATGGTGAGGCGCGTCTAAAAAAAGAAAATGCCACATTGGGAAATTTCCGAAACGCCTGCTGCAGAAAGTTACAAAGCTCATTTTACCAGAGGGCTTCAGATTTCTGACTATCTTGCTGACTCCCCGCCAAGTCGACAGCTTCAACATCCTCCTCATAATTTGGTGCCAGAGCACCTTGCTAAAGATTTGGAACACATGCAAGGCAAGACAAAGCAGACCCCAAAGAAAACGGACTCCTTGGCCTTCTATGCTGCTTCTTTAACTACCGAGCACGAGAAGAACTGAACGCCTGAGCACTGAAATCAAGGAACACAGTGCTTCCGAAGTGTTTCCTTGAACGCAAGAAATAGACTCACTGTTGCGCTCTCCTCTGTATCCGTCAGGTCGAGTTCCACGTGTGTGCCATCAAGAGCAGCCCTGACCAAAGCGCCAAGCTCTAGCCCACGGGACTTGTCGTTCAGTCCTGCGATGTGCTTTGTGACGAAATCCTGAAGTTAAAGAACCACAATAATAACACGTGACGCAAGCGGCCCCTGCCTGCTGGCTGAACACTTCGTTTCACGCAGTCTGCGTATAAGTCATGTAAGGTGAATAGCCCTCTAACATTGGTCGAAGACGTTGTACCTGTGCTGGTTCAATAAGGCCCTGCGGTGTGAATGCTGTGACGGGCTTCAAAACCGGTTTAAAATACCAGAAACTGCCGTGCTGTGCGAGCAGGCACAGCATCATGCCGCATTCCTCTCCGTCACTGCTTCTTGGTTTCAGCGGGAGCACTCCTAGGCACACCCACTCATAGAAGTCGGACGAGCTCGGAGGAATCTGGCCACAAGGAAGGTGTGGAAATTCCGTGTCCTCCTCTAGCCCAGCGCGAGGGACTAGGGCGCTCAGCTGCAAGGCCAGCCACAATACAGCTAGCAGCGGGACATAAGTATGAGCGCAAAGCTCCATTCTTATGTCTGTAACCTCCACTGTGGCGGCCTCAAATGTTTCCTACAACAAATACTCTTCAGCGTCAACCTCTGCCTCTTTGCCACTAATTCAAGCGCAACCACGGCCAAGTTCGCGGTCACAAAGTGACATGAATGTATTCGCTGTCCCAAGTGAGTCTCCTCGTCTGCAGTACTAACCTGGACAGTGCCATCCGCTAGTTGAGCAACAGTGCCGCCGGTATATATCGCCAGAGTACACACGATGAAGCTACACCGCTGCGGTATGTACCGTAGGTCCACAAGTAGTTCCTGCTCCTGTTGCAGAAGCCGGACGCTTTTACCAGCCAAAGTGGGGTTTTTGTAAAAAACACAATCCACGTAAGTTCCATCGTGTTCGAAGAGGAAGGCGTGGATGTCTGCATCATGAATCGTCCACAGTACAAGAAAATTTCCCGTCCCGGGGCTGCTAAAGCGCCATCCAATTGTCATAGGACGTAGGAGGCCCGCCGTGTTCACAGCTCCTCATTTAAGTCTCGAGTGTGGCAACTAATTTTAAGGCTACATTGAACGTTGCATGTCCCCAATGGGCCAGGAAGGCAAGCCGGATGGTGCACTGACCAACATCTAAAGTCTTGCTCGAATCCGGGAGCTGTAACTGCACACTGACAAAACGCAAAGGCGTGTCTTCATTGTAGTCCTCTCTATTTGCTGGTTGCAGGGAGCTTATGCCCAACCCGTAGACGAATTCGGTGGCTTCGCCGAGCTTCCGCATTGTCAGCTCGAAGCAACCCGAACTGCCAAAAGGCCTGAACGGTCCTGGATCCTCGATCAGTGTTAAATTCTGTGCCGGAGAGAACCAGAGTGACACTGCGAAAGTGCCAGCTGTTGCACCCAAACTCCAATACAATGAAGGGTTGAACAAGTGGCCGGCGCCGACTCGTCGTAGTCAATCCTAGACGTGTTTCCAATTCCCCACCAAAATACCGACGGAAATTAGGCCAGCACAGTTATGCGATTAAAGAAAAGGAAAAGCATTGCTACCCCCAAGGTCATCGTCTGGCAGACAGCAGCAGGATATGGCTTCCGTTATATATGGGACGAGCATATATCGGTTAGCCCTGACAATGCACAAGGGAATGCTTCCAGGCCTTGCTGCGTCAAAAGGAAACGATGAAAATCTGGCCCTAGGACTCCTCTTCAGAGCACGCCACAGATTGACGATTAGCAGATCCGAAAGCTTACATGAGTGAATCAAACACCGAGTGAGCCACTGGTGTAGGCACTCCAGTCTGCGCTGCGCCCAATGAGAAAAGTCGCAAACTATAACGATGCGATAAATTGAGACACACCTAAATAGTATTGCTCGCGTTGTTACGAAGTTGTTTCACGCTACGGCGAACAAGAGACACGCAGCAATCATGCAATTTTGCGTAGGAGCTCTGCAGTGAGCTGCGGCCTCGTCTCGCTCCAACATGGTTTCCCTTTTTGCTACATAGGTACCTTTGAACCCAATAGAGTTAAAGAAGCCCAAATAGACCCTTTAAAAGCGAACGATTCAAGTCTGCTCTTAGTGTGGCCATTCCATAGCCTTTGGTGTCCCTCTGTATGCGTATGTGTCTGCACGTTCCAGCGGTAACACGGTGAGCCCCAATCCCTAGCCTTCCAGCAAAGCACGCTGTTCCAAGGTCTGCGGCAAAAGTGTGGTTTCTCCAACTAAAAACTGTCTAATAGTGCTTCATGTGCAGAGTAATAAATGTTGCAACCTGAAGGGGCTGAGATTAATAAATGTTGCAACTTAGAGGGTTGTACTACGATGAGTCGCACTACGAGCGCTAAGAGTGAACCCAGCGTGGCAGGCTGCGTAAGGGGAAATCCTAATGATTCATCCCGATAACTGGTGGGTACTTACTTGCCTTATCTGGACCTTCAAATATAGAGCAGTGCTGCTTAAATGATAACAAGTCTGAGCTTGTACTTCAGATACAGTAGGTAATTCAGCAAACATGGACTTGCAGTCACAGTGCGAGCCACTGAAAATCTGGGCTTCTCGGGGTTATTTCTAAAGAATTACAGAGTTTCCTGATCTTGAATTGTGAATGGAACAGACTGCGCGCCGTGCCGTACGATGGAACTGGAATATTCCTCCGATCACTATGACTAACCGGCCTACTTGTAGCGAAGTTGTGAATGGGTGCTAGATAGCATCACTTATCTACATAGATTTCTCATCATTGTTTTCCTGCACTTATCCTTAGCCACTACACGCTCATCTGTAAAGGGGCAATGTTGGTGCAGGTGGCCTTCAAGATCAGCTCTTGATCTTGGGACTGTAGTTTACTAGTTGAATGGTACAAGGCATTTGTCTTTAATTGAAACTGCAGCACTCACTTAAATTTCCGCCAGCAGACTCCTAAAATTGCTCACAGGTTTGTAGCTCCATCTCTCAAGGGACCTACTTCAGTTTCAATCGCTTCAGCAACAATTGCTATTTAAAAGTCAGGAAACGCTGAGTTGACCTTTGCTAAATATGGTGACAAAAGCATTTCTAGCTTTCAATGTAGATTCTTCCCCCTTTTAGCCTCTTGCTTCAGAGGTGTGCCTTGTAGAATTTGCTGCATACTTAGGAAGAGCAGAGGAATGCAGCCGTGTTAATCGTCTGTGACACCTATTTCACCAGCAGGCTTGCCCAGGTGAGTTCCGCTCCCGTGCTCTTTGCGGCTGCTGTTTTGCCTTTTGTATTCTTTTGACTGGTAGAACACAAAATCAACTATCGAATAGCTTCGGAGTTTATCGAAGTAAAAGTGCCAGACCATCCAATGACCAGCCAGCCAGTCTAATCTAGGATCTTCTGGTACAGCCCTTACGAAGAAGTCCCCCACTAGATGTTTAGTATTACAAAATATATACAGTAACGTCACCACGCGGTCAGAATGCAGGTTCATCCCACTAGCAACGGTAAAATGACAACTTTTTGTAGGCGGCATATTTGCATTGTTAGCGGCTGAAATATAATCGGGCTATTGAAACTGTGCGACGGACCCTTGCCCAGAACTGTTTCACAGTCATACCCAAGTATCTCAAGGACAAGCACAGCTCTCGTTCCCATGCTGCGCAGTAAACCCCGATTCCCATCCGGCGAGTCCGTAAACAGTTATCGTCCACCACAGTGGTATAACTTCCAGTCCATCACTAAAGAGAGCCTCATGCGGTTCCTCCGCCTTGTCCTCTACCTCCGCTTGCTTGCTGACAGCGGTTGACTTGAGTAGCTCCACAACAAGTGAGCTATGCTCTCCTTTTTTAACATACGCCTGTGGCAGTGCTGTAGCCTGTATCCCCATTGCATCCCCTTGATCTTGCGTCAGGAGCGTTTGTTTCCAGCAGGAAAAGACTTCAATGGTATTCGGCTTTAGGCTGGCGGGACACAAGCAGCCCTCCACATTGTCGCTGGCGGCTAGGAGGTTCGTCTTGTGCAGCTCGTGGTTTTGCCGTTTTAATGCTGTTTTTTCTTGCCCCTATCATGAGACCTGTTAGTGCATTCGATTCCCTAACAGTACGCTTGCATTGAAAAGGGTGGAGTTGCACAGCTTCTATCCTAGTGTTCGTCACGTCCGCCATCTTTCAGGTTTTGCCTAACCTACGAACCGTGAAGTCCCCTGAAGAATCACCTTCCGGCAAATGAGCACTTGCACTTGCGTTCGACACATCATGCCGCTCGTGTTGCCGGTCAAATCGCAAAGCTTTTTGTCACCTTTGTTTGACCTGGGTGCAGTTGGGCCTCGTGGGTCGCCAGCTAAACGTGTAGAGCTCTAATTTTCTCCGTTGTTTCCTCCACTATTTTTCTGCTCCGTCCAGTGGCCATTTTGCTGGTGCGGACTTTGTTACTGCTTCTTTCCACTCTTCGAAGCTGACGGTGTCGTCTTTTATTACAACCACACAACAGTACCCGACGAGCTCCACAATGGCAAGCATCGCTTTTACTGTTGCAGCGGTCCTCTCAAAGTTAGCGAAATGTTTGCTACTGTCTCTTTGCCCCAGGTTAGCAGCAATCTGTCTAAAATGGCCGTGCAGCTAGGGCTAAAGAAACGTAGCGATATGTCGCTCTCTTTTCCTACTCTATTTCCGCACCTGAATTTTTAGGTTGATCCAACGCCTGAAAGCACCCCACGGTAAACCTTTTCCCGTATCGTTTCTTTGAGCAGTTGCATTGAACTAGGCCTACCTGCGTAAACACCGTCGGTGTTGCACTAACGAGTGCTCTCGTGCGGCCCCCCACTTCATGTGGCAGCGGTTGTAGTGCTACTGAAAAACTGCCACTTGAGTGGAGCAAGAAGATTCACAGCGGCTCATTTTCGCCGTAACCTGGCAGCCTTTCTGGCTTTATGCGTTTGTGGACTGTCTTCTGGGTGTTGTCTCCTCAACTCACACATTTGCAGGGCGTCTTTGGTGCCTTATTGAGCTTGAATTTGGGGTCTCGGAGCTTCCTGCTTTCCTGTTTGGCTTGGTTGGCGAACTTGGGCATTCAGAAGCATGTCTGGTTGAATGTACCTATTACGCACCTGTCCCTCACGTGCATGGATAGTGTGCCCCGGAAAGTTAAGTGCCATGGGTTCACAAACCTTCTACTGCGCACGTGTTTTGTTCTAATGAGATGCTAGAGAATTCTTTCCTGGGGCAGCCTGCAGATTGTAAAGAGCTAAACCTGGCCTGGCACTAACATTTCCCTCACTCACGTTCTCGCTGTATAGGTCCATATTGAATACTACTTATCAAAGGCGAGTACCGCTAGACACTAAAAAAGAAGCAAACAACGGTATCGCTAGTCCGTCTTTTGAGGGATGCGTGGTATCCTTCTGATGTTTGTCATTCGCAGCTTGTTCGTACGTCGCATCAAAGCTTCAGCGCCTCACGCCAGCTCTCAACTCTGAGCCGAGCTTCAGGGCGCACTGAGCGAAACTTGCGTGTTAATCACTTCTACTTATTACGGCAATTCGCATCTTCCGAACTAAATGGTCCCAATCGGTATTTCGAGCCTCCACTGTAATGCTGCGTAGATCGTGAAGAATAGAGCCCCCGGCTGGTTCTCGCTTCGGCACTTGTCTTTCTCGCAAAATCACACCTATCGGAGCCACTCTGCTTTTTTTGCTGTTTAACGGAGACAAGAATCCCACAATTGTCAACGCGTGCTTGTGAGTTAGAGAAAAGCATCTGCAGCACACTAATATCCGGTGCGCGTCGTCCCGGTGCACGTATGCTCGTCAGAATGGCGACAATGATGGGCTCCTCGCCATTGTCTAAAGCCCGCTAAGTGTTCCCCCCCAACCAGGCGACCGGTTGCGTACCAAGTCATGCTGCATTTGAGCAGTGCGCACATCGGCGCGTTTGTATACGTAGATGATGAAGCGCGAGGCCTGCAACACGGGCGCTTCCTGGATGACTCGCGTTATGCCAAGTAGGTGCAATGGCATGGCAGTGGTGAGGAACAGTCAGTTGACGCCCAAATTCGGCCAGGCAATTGCCTCCTCCCGGCACCCAACAGCATGCTGGATTCTTCTGTACTTCAACTCTGCACTAATTAGCACACTATGATATGCGTGTGGTGAGAGAGAGCGAGCGCATCGCGTTCAGGCCTTTGAGGTGTCTACTGCCGAGGTTGGCAACAGAGGCCCATTGGGGACGGCAGGCTGCTTACCCCCGCCAGAAATTTAGAAAGTACCCGCTGTTGTCAGACACTTGCTGGAGAGCGTGCACACAACACTGTAATGCATGGAGAGTGCTGAAGCAGTTTTCTTTCTTCTCTCGTATATAGCAAGGTGCGGCAGACACTGCCTCCTTGCCTTAGCTCAGAAGGCGAGCCCGCCCGAAAAACTGGCGAACCACAGAACAAAATATGCGAAACGAAAAGGGAAATGCGCTAGAAAAAAAGCGGTATGTTGCCTGCATGGCGTTAAGTGCAAGGCAACTTTTCTCAGTAGTACGTCAACAGGAAAGCTGCTCGAGCAGGAACGGCGTGACACGGGAAGGTGAAGCTGTTATTTCCTGCTAACTCACTCATTTGGTACAAATTTATTCGTCAGTATAAAATTAGCACGCTTCTTGACAGGGATCGAATTCCTGACTGTTTAATTAAGCAGCAAACGGAGAGATTAAGCGCGGTGAAGCATTCGCCTTACCCATAGACAGCTCACCACTGCTCCCTGAGGACACAAGCTGAATTCTATTATCCTTGTGTATCAAGTTACTTACGGTACTGCCTTCAGATAATCACTGGCTGTAGCGCGCTTAAGATAAGCAATATGCACAGTTGCTACTCGAAGAATGTTACGTACTGCCTGTAGGAAGGGAAGAATAGTGTGATTTAGAAGCTTGCTTATTGGAGGCATGCTCTACAATTTCCTGATTCTTAGTGAAGAGATTTTTGTTGATCTCCCCAGCTAAGGGCGTAAATCGCAGCACTCAATAACGTTCCATGGTTTGTGGCCACAAGTACTCAGTGGCTCCGTAAACCATCCTACACGATCCAATAATGCTGGCAAGCTGATTATTTTATTTCCACAACACATCAATTTCTGCTGTTTATATTCACCTGACTGCGCCACCAATGCCAGAAGAAACGCATTCTTTTCCCGTCCTTGCACCAGTGGAAACGTTTTGTGGTGCATAAGTAGTAAGTATCAAGCAGAAATATATTCATTTACAGTTTAGGTGTCGGTTTTTAAACGGGACGTAGGCAGAAAGAGTCTCAAGTGGATGCGTCAAGGATTCATTTAGTACGGTAGTAGTCGAAATTAACGAAGCTTCGGGAGGGGATTCCTACTATAATCATGAAGGGCGGGACTGCGAAGAGCCAAGGGCCCGAATACTGACGACACTGTGTAATTCTTCATCAAAAGCTAAGCTTCTCGAAAATACGGTGGTTATGAACTATAACGAGTGGTGGCTGTGCACCACGCAATTGACATTTCCGTAAAGGGAGGAGACACCACAATGCTAGCGAAAGCCCAAGAGGACGGAAGGGGTGATAAAAAGCAGTCAAAAACACAAAAAAACGAAAAGAAGTGCAAAATTGGAATTTCGAGCTCCGAGCTCCGGTCCTCCTCCGGCAGCAGTCCAGTATCGCACTCCAAGACACCCTACCCCAGATAGAGCAGCAGAGCTTCCTACACAACATGTATGCAAAAGAAGGCAATGAATCGAGTTATCACGTAGATAGTTCCTGTAAGAAAACTCCATCTTACGAAGGCAGTATGTATTCGTAACTTCCTACGCCTTTCATAATGAAAGGTATTGTGCAAAGCCCACAGAAATCTAAACTTCTACGCTGGTTGAGCTTACTCTCACGCGGTTTTTGTAATGATAACAGGGAGTCCGTAGTTCCTTCCCTAAGCAGCCTGGGGTAGTACAGGGGAACTCTTACACAATAGGCTTGCATACGTACTGAGTGCACCCAGTTCAGGACAAATGTGCAATTAGTGACACCCTCCAGCAATTCGGTAATCCTGTGTGGAAAATCAGAACGGTAGAGTTTTTAAATGTCTGCATGGTCCTCGTTTCTCCGGGTATTTTGTCGCTGCACTCTTCAGAAGGATTGTTAAGCGCGGTGAGTTGCTTGGGGCTGGCTGCCATCTGTCTGCGATGGTCATGCTACGGCTGTCTGTTTAGTGACTGCAGCTCCACTGAAAAGCCTTTTTCTACTGAAAAGGAGGCCCAACTAAGTTGACCTTTCGTCTCACCATACGGTTAGCCGCTGACTGCATGTGATCGCAGCCGCTGTCGCTGTTGACCTGAAAATACCACGCCCAGTGTGTTGTTGCTACCGTGTTATATTTCTGACGGTTTGAGAGCATTGTGTGTGCTATGAAAGTGCCACGCTTCGGTTTCGTGGGCTGGTATACGGGCGGCCTGGCGTGGTAGACGGCTGGGGTGTCGCTCCACCGGTATTTCCACCTCTCGTGGGTACGTTTGGGTACTTGTGCTGCTGCATGAGATCGTACTATTACAAATTTTTGACAATTGGCGCCGCACGTTGAACTGTTATTTTTTGCTCAGCGCCACAAATGAAATCCCAGGGCGAAGCAGGGGAGGAGCCCCAGCGCACCGATTCCCCAGCTCAGCAGACAGGCGCAGAAACTCAGGAGGAGGCCTTTGATGAGCCAGATGACGAGTTAGAAGAGTTCGATGAGATAGGTGAGTTTTATGACCATACAGAATTGCCCGAGGGTCGTGAACGCAAGGAGAATGGACTTCGAAGTCAAATATTTTTCGCTGAGATGTTGAGTTGTTGGGTGGCAGGGGTTTCCAGTAGTAGCCTACTGTACTAAGAAAACGATGTCCATGCAGATGAAGGACACGACAGAGTCTACATCCGAGAGCTCCGGTGAAACTGTGGGCAGATAGCTCCATAACGAGTTCGCCATTAAAGCTGCAGTAGATTTGTGGGAAATGTTTCAAGAGGGGGAAAGCACAGGAGGCTTTTGGCTCTGCATATGCGCACCTGCAGGTGGTGAAGTGCCGGTGGACGCGGAGCTAAAGCAGTGGAGCGAAGACTGGGATGCAGCAGGTGATTACATTTTGCACGGAGTCTTTCATTCGGCGAACTGAGTGTTTCAACCACCTGGTCAACGCCTTTCTTCATCACATTGTAGGCAGTGTTGCCGAGCAAGAGCTGTGCGACAAACTGTTCTATCCAAAGGGAGAAACTATTATTATGTGGTGCGCAGGCTGGGATGATGAAGACCCAGATGATGAATTCCTTGAGCACCTACAGCGTGAATTGGAAGCTTTCAAAACAGCCTATGCTAGCAGGACTGCGCAGACTCGCAAAGCTGCTTGACGGTGTCGCAGGCTTGTCTGGGTCGCCCGTCAGTCCTTGTGCACAGTTGGATAGGCAGGCCTACCTGTGTTAGTCATGTGAGGACACAGAGCCCAACACCTGTAGATTTCACCTGGCCTTGCCTTCCATGACCGTGAGACCCGTAGAGGTTTTCTTGGAGAGCATGCCATTCCTTCCGAGCGCTTAGATGATACTGGACACCCACCAGTATACTGGCGCTGGACACTGCGTAACAGCACCGGCATTGCGCTTCGCAGTAGTTTTGGGACGGGCCGTCATGTTAGCATTCATGACGGCGAGAGCACCAGGACCATGTACGCCTTAAGAATAGCATGATGTGCGGGCCTTCAACGCTCTTCTGCGGAGACAGCCTGCCGTCTTTTTCAAACTTATAAAGGGGCAAATTTGTGCTGAATAGTGATGGCTCGCATAGGAGTGGTGGTAGTCTTTGCATCGCTTCACAACTGTTCTATTCCGTAGCGAGTTGAGCGAAAGCTTGTGGAGCATAGTGCTCAGCTCAAGCTGGGCTCAGGTGTTGAAGTTAGCGCTAGCCTACGGTAGCAGCCCAGTTCGTGTTTTGGTGGTACAGCCTCATGAGGCAGTGGGGTGTCCATACCCGTACTGTACTGCCCTTCTGGTCTGGGAGCCGCTACTTTTGTTAAGCTGAAGAGGGTGAGCGTAGTGTTCACCCGCTTTTGTTCAGTCAGAACAGGAGGCCTGAGAAGAACTCAGACGCCTATGGAGTTCATCGACAAAATGAAAGACCCAAGGTGAACATGTGAACTCAGCTTACATTACGCACAATGCAAATTTTTTTAGGCGGCGCTTGCATACAAGAAACGAATTTGGTGGGATAGGTTGCAGTTGACGTTCCCTGTCACTTCATTACTCGGGCCTCCGGTTGCTGCATGCACTGCAAGCCCCATTGTTACGATTTATATAATAAGGATCCACAGTGGGATGACGGGCTATTACAGCTCCAAACTGATGAAAAGAACAAAGAAACTTCACATCAGCACGTCTTTGCAGTCTTATTCTGCTGCTTCCGCCGGTGTAGAAGGCTGCGAAAAGCGAAGTAGAAGGTGGTCACATCTTCCCCGACATAGGGGAGGAGACTAGCTCGTCTCCTTGCTTTCTGCTTGGTGTGCTTTTTATATTACTCGAGGCCGTCGGTCTCTGGGACCTCCAGATTTGTAGGCCCTGGATCACCAGCGGTAGCAGTGGCTCTTCGAGGGTGAACGCCAACCCCACAGGGCAGAGACTAGGCATCGGCTCAGGGACAAAGGCTCTACCCAAATTGCTAGCTTGTATACAATACTGGCTGCTCACTACAGTAGCATCACTTGCGACAGCATATGGCGTTGCAGCAGTGGCCGAGGCAACAGCAGCGACGACGGCAAGACCGAGCAAGCGCTGCGCGGGTGGAAAGTACAGCAACCAGCAAAGAACTTGAACGTGCGCATACGTCTCTATATAGATATGGAGGCCTTCTTTGAGCGCGAGTCCGGAAAGAAGGGGTCGGCTCCCGCCGAATCCACCCAACTCCCGCCTCCAGGGAGCCAGCTACAGCATTCCCAGGAGGACGACGAGGTGGATCCGCTCGATGCATTCATGAATGGTGTGAACGAAACGCTGCTTCGCGAAAATGCCGAGATAGAAGAAAGACAACGTCGAGAAGCAGCTGGCGAGGCGGAGAGGACGGACAAAGAGCGTTTCTTTGATGACGATGACATCGCTGCTGAATCAGTAGAACACCTCAACGCCCAGAGAGCCATCTCAGTGTGTTGTGGGAGGGCTGGTAGATGAGTGTTAAGACAAAGGCATGAGTTCGCACGTGCTTGAACCGAGGAAGGACTGAGTCGGCGGAGTTCGGGGGGTTGAGCACACTGTCTTTCCTGCAGGTCTGCATTTTTTGTTCTGGTGCAGCTAAAAGAAGCCGCTAGAGGGAAGAGAAAAGCACCGACACAAAGCAGCAGCGCGGCGACTGATGATGAGGATGAACCGAGGGGACGGTCTCTCCCTGTAGTAAACCACGATGAGTATGCGCTCACAGTGCCTTAGCCTATGTGCATCATTTAGATGGTCGTGCTTCTGCCACTGAAGTACTGCCCATGTACATAAATGTATTTCTCCAGATTATTTGCTCCAGTTTAGCTGGTGTGGACTCTTTTTCCGTGTGCAGGATTGCTTATCCCAAATACACGGTGGACATATACCAAGAGCACGCTGATGTGACAGCTCTCACTCTAGAGGCTGTTGCAGAGGTCCGCGATTCCTTGCAGCTTCATACTACAGGCAAACAAGCGCCTCGTCCAATTGCTTCATTCCTTCACCTTAAGGGCTCCCTCCCGAAGGTAGGGAACACACAAAATATGCAGTAGTACTAGCAGCGGCAAAGCAAAGGAAGCTCGTATTGAGGGGCCTTTTGAAGGCGATTGCTGTGGCTTTGCATGCTCCGATTCAGCTGCATGGGAAGTGATGGCTTTTGTTCTGGCTTGGTTGCGCATTCAGTTCACTGCTGCAGGGCCAGCTTGGCTTGTGAACATCAGAACTGTAAAGAACTGCTGCGTGTTTTGCTTAAAATATGGTTGCGTCGAATAGTGTTTGCAGCTGTGAGTGTGTCGACCTGCAGAATATTTTGAACGAGTTCACACTTCATTGCACCGCGTTTTGCGGTTGCTCGGCGTTCTGTTTTTAGGGCCTATGGTCTGCTCTGCAGCGACGCGACTACCGACTGCCCACGGCGGTTCAGGCTGCGGCCATTCCAGTGCTTTTGAAAGGACGTGACTGCCTGGCTGTAGCTCAGACGGGAAGCGGGAAGACGGCCGCATACCTCATTCCCGCGTTGACTCGCGTCGTCAGCCTTAAGGACAAGGACCAGTGGCTTACTCGCCACGCAACCAGCGATAATGCGCCTCCATCAACAGCAAAGGAACAAAGAAGTGGGCCTTCAGTCATTATCGTATGCCCCACCAGGTGCGTTGTTAATCATGTACTTTTTGTGCCTTGAGCGCTTCACGTTTAGAAGGCCTTTTGTGTTTTGGAATCCAGTATGTTAGTAGCTGTGCAGCATTGAGTACTTTTCCTACAAAGCGCTGATAGCATACCTAGTGGTTCATTGGTGCTTAAGCGCTGTTTCTCCACCTGAAAGAACGCCGGAGAGCTCTTCGGTGGCCGCTTTTGCTGAGCCAGTAACAAGATAAGATTTGCCACCTTATGTGTTTATTTGTTTGTTTACTCCCCAGGGAGCTGGCCGTGCAGGTGGATGGGGAGATCCACAGCTTCACGCGAGGAGGGGCCGACGTGCCTGTGAGTCGTCTGTTGGTCGCTGGCGGGTTTGATAAGACCGAGCAGTTCCGCGCCTTGCGTCGTGGTCCCGACGTTGTAGTTTGCAATCCTGGACGTATGATAGACTTATGTAGCCTGAAGGGCCTCGCTGGCATTTTTGAGAAAGTTGTTATGGCGGTAGTGGATGAAGCAGATAAGATGGTGCAAATGGGCTTTGAAAACCAACTAAAAGAAGTCCTCTCATCGTTGCGGCCAGACAGGGTCACGTGCATGTTCAGCGCCACCATGCCACGCAAGTGCGAGGCCCTTGCAAAGTAAGTGTTTTGGGCAGTAGTAGCAGCGCGATACATCCTATGCGCGTGCTTCGACAGCTGACGACTTGAACATGGTGGGGCTCTCGCCGTCGCTGAATAACGTAGTGGCCTCACAGTCGCCTGCTCACAAGAGCCGTGAACTTTAGTCCGTGCCAATTTTCCGTTTGCAGTAAGTTTCTTCGCAATCCAATCCGAATAACCGTCGGCGAAGCAGGGCAGGTGAGCTGGTAGCCACGGCAATACGCTGTAGAACACAGCCTGTGTGTATGCACAAGATTTTAACTGTAAACTTGAGTAGAAGCTTTGAGGGATACGCAGTCAAGCGAACTGGCGCCAGATTTTACTTTTTTCCCCAATGCTTCGTGACAATGTTCACCTTCCATTTCGCAGGCGGCGCACACTGTCCAACAGAGAGTGCAGATTTTGGACGGTGAACAAGCCAAGTTTGACTGGCTGTCCAAAAACCTGCTCGGGCTGCTCACACTGTCGCAGCAACCTGAAAAGCAGCAGCAACAATACAGCTTACGGCCACCACCGACAACAGTTGCAGCAGCGGCGAAGGCAGGTGGCATCGTCTTCTGCAACTCGCAGCAGAGAGTCGAAGATCTAGCATTCCTTCTTGAGGGTGCTATTGAGCAGCAAATAGTGACTGAAGGGCGATGTGGGTCGGGCACCGCAGCAGCAGGAGCTGCACCAGGAGCTGCACCAGTTGCAGGAGCTTCGGGGGGTTCTGGGGACGCTGCATCCCGAGCAGCCGCTGCACGTCTCCTATGCGGCGAAAGCTCGCAAGACTTGCGAAGGAATGCTAATCAGACCTTCAAGTGTACGTTCAAGCCTTCGGGTTGCAGAAATCGAGGCGTCTTTCATTTCTCGTTCTCTGTACCCGGGCCTGCAGTGAGGGCATTCTGCTATGCTTTGTGTGACAGCTCTTCAAGTGCACTCGTCTGAAGCGTCTGCTTGTAATTATGGGCGTTTTCGCTCTGCATAGGAGCTTTTAGGGTGTTTTCTTCCCTTGTCAGTCTCCTAGTGACAATGCGTTTGCTGCATTGTTCGCAAATTTTTCGTGAATGCCGCTCTGCAGCGGGCAAACTGCTCTGTCTCGCCACAACTCGCATGGATGGTCGGCGCAGTGTGGTTCTGCACTGACGTGTTTATTTGGCATATTTTCGCTTGTTTGACATCTGTAGACTTTTTTCCAATATACACAAATGAGACAAGATTTGATATGTCATGCGTGTTGGCCTACAACGAGTGTGAGCGGGCTTCCATTGTACATGATCTACTTAATGTGCATCAATCTATTCTACTGTGCTCGGAGTCTTTCTTGATACTGTTGTTGCCGTTTTTGTTACTTAGATGTGGCGATTCTGCACGGCGGAATGCAGCAAGGGGAGCGTCTCGCCGTCATGCGTCGCATGCAGCATCACTTCCTAGGAGATTCAGGCCCTGCCAGGACCCCATTAGTGCTAGTTGCTACAGATGTTGCTGCGAGGGGACTCGATTTTCCGCCAGCTCTTTCACTTGTGGTGTGCTACGATGCGCCAAATGATCCGGAGGTGTATGTACACCGCATTGGCCGTGCGGGAAGAGCTGGTCGGTCGGGTCTCGCATGCTCATTATTCACAAAACAAGAAAAACGCCAAGCCGCCTTTGTTGTGGAGAAGATGGAGGTCTGTGTGCCAGCTGCCCTTCTTGTTACAGTTTTGCTGTCCTTGTCGATCCCACCAGATGTGTTTGGTTGTGGGAATTTTGTGGCTGAACACGGCAACCAGCTCGGAGGTCTACTCTTTTTTCCACGTAGTACTTTGTTTCATTCATCGTTCTATGGCTTTCTCAGACTTGCGGCCAAAGTGTCCCACGGTCCTTAGTGGAGTTTGCCATGCAATTCCGTAAGTTTGGGCACCGGAAGCGATAAACTCCAAGTCCTCAACGTCTTTTAACGTACTTCTTAGCGGCATGGTAGCGCTTTTTCTAATGCGCAAAAGCCTTCTGGATTGGCCCAGCTTCAAAGCAGAGTGTTGCATTGTTGTTCGCTCTGTCGATTTCCACGGTGCCAGTTTGATGGTAGTTATTATCTCTGTGCGTGGTGCTGTGAAGAAATGTACGGCGAAACTCAGCAGAATTCAAGTTTGGCATAAAACTTTCTGTTTCTGCAGCACCTTTTAGAGAGGCACGGTTGTCTGGACTTCGGGTGGTTTGGCAAGGGGGCAAAGTGGGCCGAGAGCTAAGGCAGCAGCAGAATACGTCATTCGGAGGTCTTGGGTATGCTTATTCAAGTATCTGGCTTGTTCCGTTCACTTAACTACCGTTCTTTGTGGCTTTTTCTTGGGATTCCACGGAGTGATGGCAGTTAGCACTGGATGTCATGAGTTCCCATTGCTTTCTCCTGTTTTTTTTTGGTCGCAGATTTGACACGGGGTGCCAGGTAGAACCAATTGACAAATCATTGGCATCTAATGCGCCATCTATAGCAGAGGCAGCGGCAGCAGCTGCTGCGGCGGCAGCGGCGGCAGCGGCGGTTGCTCGGGCTGCGACAGGAGATACGGCACCGGCAGGAGTGGTAGATGACCCGGCCACTAGCGGGAGTGTTTCTCAGCCTACCGGCGCGTCAGCCAGCAAGAGAGGGCGTTGGGATAGTAGGGAACAGGGAAGCGGCTGTAACAGTGGCGCGAGTGATGGTGGGGGGTCGGCTCCTGGTAGTGCAGAGGGGAGGAGGGCAACCCTGAACTTTGCCAAACGTGAACAGAGGCGTCAGCAATGGCTATCAACTCTGGAGGCTCGGCGTGACCTGAGACAGCAAGAGCAACAGAAACGCAATCGGAGCCGACGGGATCGGAGTGCCTCTCCTCGCCGGCGTGCATTTACAGAGAGGCCTGCGCAGACTCCTGTTGGCCAGCGGGAGACGCAGCGGGATGAAGTACAGTGGAGCAGTGCAAGCTGATGCAATATGCTACTTGTCGTACCGGCGCCTTTGTTCAGCCATTTTGTGAAATAGGGATGCTTATCGCGCTTCCCAGTGAGGGAGTCGCCTTAAAAATTGTGGAGGCAAACCTTGGCAATTCATCGTTCTTTTACGTATCTTATTATTCGTTATCGCAGCAGCTTGTCAAGCTACCATACGCAGCTTTCCTGTTCAGGACAAGGAGATGCCGCACCTGGTGCGGGTGGCTTGGCACTATTTGCTGACCTAGTCATGTAGTGCTCTGCTGCCCTAAGCAGCGCGCAAACTTAAGCTTGGGGTTGTCGAAGCTCCATGAGAGTTGCTTAGCTCGATTCTGTGACTTTACCTTGCGTGTCTAGGGTGTCCACACAAGGAAGATGAATCGGTGCGTGGTGCTGCTGCCGCGTTTCATTGCTTAGCGAGTGCGAGCATCTAGATTCCACCGCATTGGGCTTCAGCTTGTTTTGTTGCAACACATTTATAGGACGACTTCTCCAGACAATTCGTTTTTGCTGGAGAGCGGGAAGGTTTACGCGAGCTTTTGTTGGGCCCGTGGCAGAAAGAGCTCCAGCCGGTTCGCTCGTTGCTCATGTATGCTTCTGGGACCTGCCCAAGTGATCAGCTTTTAGGTTGAGTAGAAGAATTGGGCGCGACTAGTGTAAAGCTGTGCAGCTCTGAAGGGCAAGCGCTAGCTTTGGCCCGCACACACTATAATTGAAGCGGCGTGCAGATGAGTCAGCAAAATGTAGTGCATGGTTTGTGCTTCGATGGACTCAGAACTATTTAGCATTAGACTCAGTTAGTGGCATTCAACATGAGGCCAAGAAATGATTTGGTAGCTTTTCAGAGGAATGGACGTACGCGAGAGTTGGGATGGTACGGAGTTGGACTCCCATTTTATAAGTTCATAAGCAAAAGTGAAAATGTAGATGCTCACACTGTGCATTTACGCTCATGAAGATAGAACAGATCTTTCCGGAATAGCGTTCGTGAGATCAGCCCGAGAAGAGCCCAATGCGTGGCACCATCTCCCCGGGTCAGAGATACTCTACTCAGGGAGATATTCCCGGCCAACTTATTTTAGTTCGCTTGGACTAGTGCCCCTTGCCACGACGTGGAGCAGTGCTAGGTCGAATCAATGGCTTTTGCTCTGAGGTGCTCGAACCTCCGCGATTTCTGTGTATATGGTCCGGAGCCGTCTCATTAGACTTCAATTAACCAAGGCAAGGGCCATGTGCCTCGCGCAGTGGGTCTTGCCGTTCAAGAATCGTCATTTGTTCTTCGGCTTGTTGTAGTGTGCTTTGCCTTACACACGCAGGGGAAGGTGCGCATGGTACGATGGAGCCATTGCAGCGACGCGCTTAAGGGTATTCCTATTCCAATAAATGCACTTTTGTAGAGCCTTTGTTGAGCCGACATTCACTCTTAAGGGAAGAAAACAGTGGCAAGTTTTCAGAAGCACTATGTTTCAGAGAAGGTTAAGGTGCTTTGATGCAAATCGCAGTTTTTGCAAAATATGCGATATTTGTTCCCTTGCGTGCAAGATAATACTGTTAAGGAAAGATGAAAAGGACCTTGGAAAAAGAGTGAAATGTGTCCAAAATTTGCTAAAAGGGATGCGATTGAAAGTTTTGCGCCTCTGGGGCGGTTCTGAGTTTGGGGAACCTTAAAAGCTGTTGTTGAAGGGTTTTGTTGCATTTGATAGGAGCCGCGATACACGCATCATATTGGCTCTCATACAAAATCAAACTCATTGCGCGTAGCGAATCGCCCTGAGAGCGGCAAACGAACTGAAGGTGGTACAGTGTCTTGGAAAATTCCAGTTTCAGCATGGAATAGCAGCAGTATCATCTCGCAACGGGCCACAATTTCCTTTAGGGCGCCTTCTTAAATGCAACATTTGAAAAGAATCATACCACGCTGCCTCCAGCACTGCAATCCAGTCAACTGTGGCTTCTGTGACCAGATGAACATTGAGAAGAGCTGTGGCACAACCTGTAAAAGAAGGAAATTTTAGTGCATCAATGCTTTGGCGGCATCTCTAAACAGTATGCCACAGTGCCGATGCATTCTCTAGTAGCAGCTGATGGCTGCCAATAAATGTTTGCTACTGAGCCATACCATGTCCCTAATGGCATCCTTGACGGCTCTCTGTTTGGAGCTTTGTTGTTAATTCGCTCGTACAGCGTCGCCCTGTGCCCCGTAAAAGAGCTTCTGGGACAATTCGATCACTGGGGGTGTTCGGGTGAGTGCCTCAGAGCTGAAAATATCAAGGTCGGTCGCAGTAAGAGGTTTCTGGCATATCATGACTTCAGCGCTCGCTTGAGAACTGGCTTGTCATATGAGGTAAGAAATCTAGAGCAGCATGGATATAATTCCACTCCCGATCCCCAGAATGAACGTCAAAGTGGAGCATCTGCTTTAGGTTCCGTTTAACTCGGGCGGTTTGTCCGTCGCTTTGCGGCGATACACGGAGGAGATGGAGAGCTAGACAATGAACCGGTTGCATATTTGATACCAGATGCTTGACTAACAGCATGCCTCTCTTGGAAATCACCACTTTAGCGAACCCATGGTGGCGAGTGAGGCGGTCAGCAGGGAATTAAATATTGTCAGCTGCTGTCAACGTCTTCTTCATGGGAATAAATTGAGCTTAGACTGTCAATAAGCACAAAAATGGAATCATTAGCGAAGACAGTGAGGCGGACCAGGTATTGTGCCTAGGCTGGCATGACTTCCAGATAACAGAGGGAATTCCCAGCGGCTGAAGGACTTCTCCAGGCTTCTGGGTGAATGATCAGTACGCGCAACACTGAACGCAGAACTCCACGCATGCTGCAATATAGGCACGCGCATCTCGCCAATAATAATGCTTTTTGAGGGATAGGAATGTGTTGCTTTGTTCGGGATGGCCGGCCGTGGCATGTTCGTGGTAATTGTACAGCATGCGAGTAAGGTATTCACGGCAAGGCATGCAGATTCGCCGAATGCCGTGAATACAGATTCACAGGTTAAACAGCTCAAAACGGAAAGTAAGGTGGCGGTTGCGGAACTCAACTCTGGTTGCTTCACCAGCTTGTTGAGCTGCAGCGATGAAAGGCACCGCGAAAATCAGGCACCTTTTATCCGCCGACACTCATGCATGTGAAGAGAGGGCACTCTCAGTCGGTATAGTTGGTAGGAATGTGGGCGTCGCAAGCAGTTGTAGTGTAGGTGCCGTGGATGTTGTTGCTTCCGAAGAGTGAATGTGTCAAACAGATGGAAAGCGAGGCGTTTTGGCCTATGTACCCCTTTCGTAGTAACTGAAGGCAGTGACAAGCTAAGGGGCTGTCAGGTTAGAGGCAGGCGTATATCTGCAATCGCTTTATAGCTTGTCTGGCTCCTCTTAGCGTTCTAGGCAGTTTGTTGGCTCTTGTACGCGAGCTTTGGCGAAGCTATCTCGCCGTGGGGACTTACTGTAGCCTCCGAAGGGTCACAAGGCGTAGACAGGGTAGGTTACCGCATCTGCCGCCTGGCTATGGCTGTGTACACCTCGCGGATGTGATTATGACGTTGTCGAATTCCATTTGAAAATATAACCAACGAGCAGTCCAGCGACATAGAAGCTTCAACACACTACATTGCTGCAAGTACGTGAGGGCATGATGATCCGTGTACTCCGTAGCCCTAGCAGCATGCAATAAATGAGGATAATTACCCGGTGACGAAGGCGAGAACCACTTCGCCGTACGTCGAATACCTCTGCTAAGCCAGTTCATGACCTGAATTACGAAGCCAACTGGCGTGCGATCTTGTTCGAGAACCGCCCCTACATCATAGCGTGATGCGCCGATAAGTCGAATAGCGTCGTGCTACTGAGAACATGTAGGGTCGTAAAGTCGAAGTTTCGCTGTTTGAAGTGCTGCTCAGAGTGTAGTTGAATGCATTCCTGGCACCAGTAGTTTGCGATTGTCATATGGACTCCATAGCGGTACCACTCCAGGTAAGCATTTTGGGAGCATTACGTGATATTCTTTGAGCACCTCCAGTACCTGTGTGGGCACCGTATGCTCTTGTTTGACTGTTCCCGCTCTTCGAACTCTGTGTAGTCGAGGGTGGAGGTTTGCAAAGGAGAATACTTCTCGTTAGCCTTGAATTGTGGGCAGGCCAGAAAAAGGAGTGTGGGACTGGGCGGTACGGGTCTAAATGCGCTGCTTTGCTAACACATACAGTAGTGGCCCATGACGCTCGTCACATACATGAGTGGTAGATAGCTTTTCTACGCGCGGTAAAGCTATAGTATGATCTTCGTTCCCTGTATTTCCCTAGGCAGGTGCTTCAGTAAAGCCATAGTATGATCGTTGTTCCTTGTAGTTCCCTAGGTAGGTGCTTCGTGTTAGCTTAATCGTCGCACGGCGGTTCCCCAATATATTTGTTCTGCGGAAGGCCTTGTAGATTTTAGGGTTGGGACAAAGGAATATAGCCCCATCTGCTGGAGTCATTTGGGGTGTCTTGTGGGCCAGCATGCCATTGTTTGCTCAGCTTGAGCCCACGCGTACTCCTTGCGCTGTTTGTCCTGCTCCTTTGCCACGATCTTTTGTGATTGATCAATCGCACTATTGGCCATTTACGTAGGTTCGTAGTAACACGCTACCTTTTGGTCCGTTAGAAGCTCTAATTCGATTACAAGGTGATAACGTATGGGTCCCATGAGGACATACCTTTCTAGACGGTCACCCCCTGCCAGCCAGTAAGCCCCGCCACCACGCGGACGCTATGTAATTGCTCTACATCGGCGATAGTCAAACGGCAGGCTTTGTGTAGGTGACGTACTCAACTGCGATCGGGCTGCTGAAAGTGCCCAACGCACCCGTTCGTATTCAGTCATTGTGTCACCACAGTGGTGTGGCTTCCAGTCCGTCGCTACCGGTTCACTCATGCTGTTCATCTACCTTGTCCCCCTCTAACTGCTTGCTGACAAAAGTCGAGGTGGCTAACTCCAGCATTGGTGAGCTACGCTCCCCTCTTTTAATATATGCCTCGGACAGCGCTGTAGCGTGTAGGCATATGGCACCGCCTTGCTGTTGCTTCAGGAGCCGTTGTTTCCAGCTTGGAAAGACTTCGGTGGCATTCGGCTCTAGGCCGACTGCACAGAGCAGTCCTCCACCTTCTTGATGGCGGCTCGGAGGTTCGTCTCCTGCAATTCGTGGGCTTTGCTGCTTTCATGCTGCTGTTTCTTGCCCCCTGTCGTGAAACCTATCAGTTTGTGCTTCTTTGGGAAGGATGGAGGGGCAAAATGCCTAGCCTGGTGGCACTCACTTCCGCACGCCTTCCAGCTTTCGCCTGACCTACCAGCCTGCTCCTAATCCCTTGCACTTGGTGTTCATGATATGTCATGCCATTTGTGTTGCCGGCCGGATGGCGGCATATTCTGTCAAACTCGTTTGACCTGGATTCGGTTGACTCTCGTGGGTTTTCCGTCACTGCAGCAGAGCTCTAATTGTTTGCGTCCCCTCCTCAGTATTTTTTGCGTCTTCCAGTAGGTCTTGCACTGCTGCAAACTTAGTGATTGCTTCTGTCCATTCCTTGAATTTGGCGGTGGCCTCTTACTTAAATCCCTACACTGCTCGAGTGGTAGGCAAGCCAAGTGGTACTCCACTCGCTCTGCTGCAGGCATCCCATTCCCTCTTGCAGCGATCTTCACAGAGTCATCCAAGCATTTTCTGCTGTTTCCTTGCCACCTGTTAGTTGCAATATGCTTAATAAAGGCTGCGCAGCTAGTAATGCAAAGTCGTAGGGGAATATCACTTTTTGCACCAAACCCTGTTCTCCGTATGCGCCCTTGTGTTCTTAAAGTAGGCACACTCCATAAGTGCATCACCATCTAAATGCTTTCATTGCTCGCTTCCCCAGTATCACTGGCCCAGGCATACCTTCGTACACTGCGCCTTTCCTGCATTATGAAGGCTTCTCATGGTGCCGCCGCCTTTGTTCGGCAGTGGCAGTGATGCCAGTGCAATCCATCACTTCACCTTCCAATAAAGAAGAAAACCCCGCAGCTGCTCCACCTTCCGCTTCAGCCTGGCAACCTGCCTGGCTGGTCGAATTGTGGTCCACTTGTGAAGAGATGCTGGGTGTCGCTTCCTCAACCCACCTGATTGCAGGGTCTCAGTAAGATCTTGGTGAGCTCTATTTTCTGCTGTCAGGAATCCGCACTGCCCTGCTTGACTATGATCGTGAGCGCTGGGCATTAAGGAAGCTGTCTGATTGTGCGAACCTATCAAGCATCCATTCTGCAGGTGGACAGCTAGTGCACCCCTACACGCTAGATGCTACAGTCCCAGTGGCTCATAAACGTTACATATGCATGTGCTCTGTGCTACTGGGGTGCACAGATATTGTTTCCCAGAACAGACCCCAGAATGTAGAGTTTTAAGCCCAGGTTCGTCCCCAGGTGTCTGCCGCTCTGGCTACGTATGTTCATATGGAACACTATTCGCAAAAAGCAAAATTCAGCATCCAAACCTTATTTCGAGGGATGCATCCCTCTTCCCCACCGCGTGGGCTTGCGGCTTTATTGCGTCTTGCCAGCCTTAAACTTCGGGCCAACCTGGATAGCTCAGTGGGCGTTATCGCCCAAGGATGCTCCTGTGTTTCTTATTTGTATTTAGTATGCTAATCTACATCTTCGGAATTATTCGACTCAAGGGACCATTTCTGGGGCTTCTTTGTAGTTTTGCTTGCTACAGCTCTTCCTTGCAGTGTACCGAACCCTGGATCGGCCCTACTTATTAGGGCTATGAAATGTTAGTTGAAAAAGCCAAAAATTTAGCGAAGGAGAGCGAAAGGGAAGAATAGTATAAGTGAGCGTTTGCCTCAGTGGCAGAGCTCACAGCTTGCACAATCCTCATTAGCTGCAGCGAGGCTGCTAGCAGCCAGTCCTGAACTTCGCTACAGCGCTATTAGCTCCTAGCTACCCTCAATGCTCTTGCCGTTTGCAGTTTTAACGCATGAACATTGCCAAGAGTGCCCGCCCAGATTCTGTGGCGTCTCAAAGCCATTTCTGTTCCAGTTCTAGTGTTCGGCACTGTCCTATGGGCCATGCTATGCACCATCGGGACGCATTTCCTCCAATATGGCTCTATTGAGTCATATTAATCCATGGAATGTTTTGGAAAAGCACGGTACACTCAAAGTTGCTAAGCCTCTGGCAGTTCATGCTTCCATGCTAAGTGCATCACCGTTCAAGCAGCCTAGAGCAGCGCACTTGACACAAACCATCACTCCATTCCTACTTTATAGCTTCATACTCTTGGGTCCTCACATAACTCATTGCCCTTGCACAGCCGGCTGCTTAATAGCTAAATTCAGTTGGACTGATTATAGCTCTAGTGACCTGTGCCCAGCGTGCCTCCTATGCGGGAATCCAGATCGGCTACATAGCTGCGCACACTAAGCGTCAAGATGCACAATTAAGCCCTAAAAAAGCACTGTTGATATTATTGTTTCTTTTTTGCTCCTCCATGAAGCCCTTTCGTGTCTCTTGGTGTGCTTGCCACCGCTGGCCGCACCTGTGGCACAGCCAGCCCCAAAACGTGGCCTAGCTCTGGAGGACCCTCAGCCTAGTCCCCGACAAGAGTCACGCTGTTTAGACTGGAACAGTTCTGATTGGGCTTAAAATCTATAACACTAGATATCACAACCTCCGGAGGTCGTTCCTATGCAGCATTGTAGTGCTGCGCACTGCAGTAGTAAGTTAAGATCCTGCCCCTTGGCCTCTGCGTAAAATTGCGCAACTTTCCGCTTAAAGGCAAAACAACGTATCTTCATACTATGAGAAAAACCGTTATTGCACATTGTGCGATCCCACGGTAGTGGCTGTGGGTGGGACTGGCCACATCCTACACCAGCAGCAGACTGTCAACTTCTTAGCGACGGGCTCATAGGAAGGCAGGCGCTATAGAATAGTTTGTTTTCAGGCCCACATTCAGAGCTAGAGTGATTTTGGGTATTCGGTGAGATACCACAGGCTCATAACTGGCTCCATGAGGGCTCTCTGCGGTTAAAGGGAGGAGCCGGCTGATCCCACAATGTATCTCGGTATTCAAAGGGCATACGGTTTCGGACGCTGACAACCCTATTCCCAAAGATAAAATTTATACAGAACTGGCAAGCAGGCACGCGTCTGCGTTCATCAGCACTCACGCGATGGTGCACACTGGCTGTTATCTGCCTGGGGACGCTCTCTGATCGATCGTCTGCGGTCCTGTCACTGGACCAACAGCATAGCCCTTTCCACTAACTCCCCTCATTGTCTCTGTATGTCAAAAAATTATTATATATCTTGCGTTTCAGGGGCAACACCTGGCATGGGGTGGCTTTTAGATACTGTTTAGCTCTCTGGGAAGCCAGGAGCCGCTCGCGCCTTCCTCAGTGGCGCAGTGTTACGGGAGCTGAGGGAGCTTCCCTGGAAGCGGTTTTGGGCTGAACATCTTATCACCACAAAAAAATGCGGAAAGAGGCACTTGGTGATAATCAGGGATTTCACATGATCGCAGTGGATGAAGGCGACATTCGTAGTACCCCCAAATGCGGGGAACGGTCGCCATGTGAAGGCTTTGGTTCTGAAGAGAAAACAGCGCTTCCAGGCGATTTATTGTCAAGGTCACAGAGTATAGGGTTGTCCTCCAGGGGTGCAGTTAATATGTCGTTCGCGCTTTTTGCAAGCTTTCTGTTAGCAGGTGTCCTAGTTGGGGCGTTTGGGGGTGCTCTCTTTTATGGCAAATGGATTCAGCGAAATCAACATCCCAGTAAAGAAGCAATCGAGCAATCTAACAAGTCTGCTCTTTACGAGCACATACGTTCGGGTACAAGTGCTTCTCCAGCCGAGGAAGCCTCACTTATCGGTGTCCAAGGTCCCAATGCAAACGCTGCCTTTTCTGAGGCCTTCTTACCATTTGGAGTTCCGTCTTGGAAGGGAAAGCAAGAACCAAGTTTCTTTACTGAACATGTTCCAGCAGAAGGTGAGATGCTGAGGCAGGAGAACCAGACGGAAGACGATAGTGCTAGAGGGGATAAGGCATCCGAAGTTCGCGAGAAGAGGCTTGCAGAATTGAGATCTCTTACTTCGGCGATGAAGGCACTCGATTTGGCATGGAGTTCGTCATCTAGAGCTGTGCAGGCGGCATTTAAGAAAAACTACATGCCAAATTCTGGAGATGCTGTGGCGGATCCCTTCCTGTGCTTGCAGCAGCATGCACACTTGGCAGAAAAGGCTCTAGACATCCAGGATTTCACCAGTGACCCTAACGAGGATGCCGTGATGGATGCATTCCTAGTTCGAACTGTACTGGAGGCATCCTTAAGGCGCCTTTGGCTCCTCAATGAAATTGAGAAGCTGTGCAACACTTGGGGTATCGGCTCACAGCTTCTTGGCAGAGAACCGGCTCCCCTGCCTCGGCTACATATTCTTAGACGTGCTAAGGACCAAGTCACCTTTGAAGACTTTACGGCAATGATGACAGGGTTTTCCTTTCGTGTCCCCAGCAAAGCGCTTGAAGACGCAGGGACAGTCCCTAGAGTTCTTGCAGAAAGACTGGCTGCCTCTGTCAAAGCAGAGACGTTGCAGCTAGAAAACGATCGACTGGTTCACTCTGGTTTTCAGAGATTCGCCCTGTCTTTGCCAAGTGACTCGATAATCAAGCATCCCAATAGCAAAGAGTTTTCAGTTTCAGTGTTCTTGAAGTTCCTCGGCAGGGCAACTATGGACAGAGAAGCAAACACTCTTACCCCCCAGGTTCTTGGTTCTTGGGTTAACGACTGGAATGTTGACGGTGTCCTTTCTCGACTCGCCCTCAATGTTGAGGAAGCCGGAGAAGTCCTTCAACTGAGGCCAGCCAACCACCTGGAAGATTCAGCGCAGGACATACTAGCTGTTGCAGTTGCCCTTATTTAGCCCCAACGGCAATGTGGCGTGTCACGTTCATGCTAGCTGTTAGCTACGCCAATGTGCTCCAGCTATTCTTCAGGCGGATTAAGCTTGCAAGTTTTCCAAGGCTAGGACTATTTTGGAAAGGCTTGCCGTTCAATTGGTCCGTCAAACAGTTCAGCTTCTCATCTTCAATTTCCTGCCTAGCTGCAGCGGCATCAACGCGCGGCGACTTCCCATCATATGGAAACGGTCACAATACGGACTTGTTCTTTGGAAGCATTTGGTGATGGTTAGGGTGACTGGTGGCACATTTACGCCAACATTCTTGAAGAGGGAAGCCTGCTATGCTCTGTGTTTGTACAGGAGTACTACAACACGTGAGGGTCCGCAGCAGATGCCTTTAGCGCTGCATCTCTTTCTGTTTTCAGCGGCCAGCTACTATAGCTGAGCATTTTTTTAAAACAAATATATGCGCAGTGTGTTATGCGGGGTCGCTGCGTGCACGCTTCAAAACTTGCATGCATAGCACGCTGCGCTTATATTTGTGGTCTTTCAATAAGTAGTGTCCACTTCGAAGTACTTGCCCGTTCTCTCGGAACGCAGCCAAGAAACTGAAGGTTTTGGGCTCTCCTCTTTCACTTGCGCATTGACTATCTGGTCAAAACCCGAAAATGGCATTTCTGGCTTTCGAATGGCGGCTAAAGGGTTCAATGTTCCTGGAAAGTGGTTGTTCACAAACCATTCTACATTCTAACCATTTTTTGGGCCTTCTACGGAGCCAAGGTAATACGGATTTATCCCTGCTTCTTTACCTTCTGCAGGGAGCACACTGCGTCACTTAAGTTGAATTGAGTTTGGGCGCAGCATTAGTGTCTTCGAGACAATACAACCTAGCCTCCGGTTAAGCAGGAGGTACAAGCTGCTTGTTTCATCCTGTCGTCGGTCTTCCACCCAGCGCCGGAAGTGCACCGGAGGTTGCAGTGGTATGCTATTGTCCGCAGGTAATGCTCTACTGTTATTACTTGTAGGTAAGGTTCGCAGAGATGTGCTATATCCTTGGGGCAACAACCTTTTTTTTAGGCCTACGTGAGTTGCCGCATCATAAGCATGCAAGAGCTGCTCATTCAGTTAGCCACAAAAGCAATATGCGAGGGTAGTGTTGGAAGCGACGACACGGCTGTGAGCTCCCTCCTGGCTTGGCCTGTCCAAACGAACAGCCCAAGCTCTCGACCTTGTAAAAAGCAGCATCCGCCAGTTTTTAGCTTGCAGTATCCACGGAGAAGTTAAGCTCTCTTGTTCTGCGGCTGGATCACGGGGCGTGGCCTCCATTATCAGCGACGCTTCTGGAGGCTCGACTCTGGCTGCGAAAAATCAGATAGTTTTGGTGGAGCTGCCCAACAAAACGGCATTGTCGTGAGACCATTAAAATATCAAGCGAACCTGAAGCATGCACTGACGTTTCTTGCCTTCTCTAACTGCACTAGTGCCCGCACGTTTGGACCGTGGTCAAAATTTGTAGATACCAATGTTTCAAAATTTCTCCACCTTCGTTTTCTCAAGTAGTGACTCCAATTCCAATTAAGCCAACTTCTGTCCAGTAGCAAAAGCAGTCTGGAAACGTAGCAGTTCAACGAAGCTCAGGGACAAAGAACGTATACATTTTAGGGCCAGACAGAGTCCGCCACACAACCCAAGTTCTGCGTGAAGGGGTCGTTCGAACGACCAGTTTGTGCCAAGTAATACAAGTTCGGTTTCTAGTGGCCATTGAGACGGCCATGGCCTTCCTTCCGCACTGGCATTGGAACTGCTCATAATGTCACATCTAGCCCTCTCTGTGGAGGAGTATAAATTCGAGAACTCTTAGGGCTTGAAGAGTCCTTTTTGTTTCATAAGGGAAACAAAAGGAGGCACCTACACTCTGCCTGTGTACGTCGTTGCAGCCAGAGAAATTCTGGGTTGTTGGTGCAATATCCGGTAACCACTCATGCCTTGACTGCTTCCAAAATTATGTATATTCTCATTGTATAATCTCATCTGAATCCACCCAGCGTCACAGCTACGGATTTCTCAATGGTAGGGCATCTACGAGCTTCGACGGACACAGACATCGAAATGTGCTCAGCCAGGGATGGCAAAAGAAGTAGTCGTTCATTGAGGAGCTCAGTCTGAACCAATTCATGAAAATATATTAAATTAGGGAACTCAAGGCACTGAAGCAGCAAACAACTGGTTCTGGCGTGTTGGAATAGACCTTTAGTGACCCAGGACAATTGAGCCTGCCAACGGGCGCTGGAAAACTCGGCAGTCTAAGTGTAATCTTTAATGCGTTGAGTTTTGCCTACGCAGCTTCGTGAACTGCGTTTCAATCCCTTAAAGCTCCAGCGCTCGACCATCTTCAATTTTCGGTGGCCGCCGGTCGTACATGGCCTTTTGTGAGACTGATTTCATCCATAGTGGGTTCTCCAAGACATTGTGTTCACTCATTTTGTGCTAAGCAAGGCTTACGGAGTCGGGTCTTCCTCTACTCTTTAGCACTTGCGGACTGGGTCAAATGCGTGGGAGACTCAACGACCACCTGGCGCACACAAGAGCACACAAGAGGTGAAGTGGCTTCAACCATCCAGAACATTACAGCCAATTACACAAAATATCATTCCAAATAACTATACTTTCATATTTGAGGCGATTCAGCTGCAGGGAACAGTTCCAGTGAAACAGCGGTAGCTTCGGTAGAGTGTGAAGCTGCATAGTTGGGCAGGAGCAGCGTCCCGATCTGCATTGATTCACTACTTCTTCGATGCGCATTTTCTCATATTTGTAGTTCTGAGGTTCCTTTAACTTTGCTGAGCATTTTCTTAGGACAGCATGCGTTCTAAAGGAGCCACGAGACAGCCGCTCCTCGAGTCTCGATTTCCACAATTTTTAAGTCCTTCGTCCACTCTTTAAGTTATTGAACACCGAATTCTCCAGAGTTGTGCCTCTAGTTTGCTTTGGAGCTCTGGGCAACGATATTGCCTGTCCGCAGAACCGGACTGGTATTGGGCGTGTACCCTTTGGACTGACGCAAGCTCATCTCGGGCTCCGGGGGTTAACCCCTGGCCTAGCGCAGCAGCAGCTGCACGAGCAGCAGACTCACATTGAGAGAAGGGCCATCATGGTTGTCCGCACGTTGGCAGACCTCCGCAAGGAGGATGAGCAGCGCAACAGAGATGCGGAAACTGGTGAGGCGTTACCTCTTATACGAGGTGAGCCATCTGGGACAGCCTTTGACTTGCTGGTTCGGCGTCTCAATACGTATATTATTTAAAGCAGCAGCGTGAGCTGCTATCGACTGACGAAGTGTTGCAGCAGCGTATTAGCTCTGTTGTGGGACCCTACTTTGGAGTCATTTCACTGCATGGCACCGGTTGTAATCACTGTTTCCCGTTGCTTTATTTGTCTTTTGTCTGGCCGCAGCTGAAACGCGGAGCACAGACAGTAGCGTCTCCAGTGGGGGTTCTGCCTCTGTTAGCAGGACGACAGCCTTGAGGGTGCTGGACTTGCTTTTTCCCTACTTCAGGCTGCGATCTTTGCTGCTTCTCATCTCTGTAGCAGATTGGGTTGTTTTTATTACAACGCTTGCCCTAGACTCGGAGATGCCTCTCGTTCCATCTAGTGAGCTTCCTAGTCGCAGCACGCTTCCATAGCATTCTCTAGTAGATGCTCAGTTGCTGCGTGTTCGCTGTCTTGCTGCTATTTCGCCATGATCTGTGAAGGTCCGTTAGCTTAAGAGATCCACCGATAGCTGATCGTTCATCCCTGCGTATTTTTCATTTCGCTTCTTCCTTCCGCATCTTACATCTCATCTGACAGTGTGTCACTACGTGGTAATACTGGCGCGTGTGTCTTGTCACACTTGTGTGCTTCGGTCTGCAGTTGGAATCTTGGTCACTTTTGGCGCCAATGTCCCCCCTTTGGTGGCCAAGGGCCAGGTTTGGAGGCTGCTGACAGCTTCTTTTCTGCATGCTAATTTGTTACACGTGGCCTTCAATGTCTTTTTCCAGTTGCGAATGGGATTTGGCATTGAGCGACGGTATGGCTATTTGAAGTTCGCTCTGCTCTACGCGGCGGCGGCTATTTATGGCAACTTGCTCTCAGCGGCAGCACTTTTTTGCGGTACAGTGAAGGTTGGTGCTAGCACAGCAGGCAAGTTTTTACCTGTCTTGCCATATGGCATGTATTCATGAAGCAGCCTGACCAATCGATAAGGTTAGCTAGACAGTTGGAGAAGGCGAAAATGCGTACAGTCTGCCTACACTCGATGCTCGGTGCCGTCCTTTAAAATGCACGAAAACGCGCTTGACTGTACCTCCATTTGTGATGGTCCGCTCTCAATATATGTGATCTTGAAGTGGAGAGATTCTCTGGATGCGTATATGTTAATGTTGTGCATTACGTGTACAAGCTGTTGCCCCAAGCCTGATCAGCTCAGCGCGCCTGCAAATCTGGAAACTGTAGCCATATACAGTCCGCTTTAGTGTTGTAGCGCCCACCAGCCAGCCGTATCAGGCGTCTCAGGGAACGCCGTGGCTGGCTGTTAGTAGCCCTTCTGTCTCATTGTTCACCGCTAGTCATCTACCACCATTTAGGGACGCCGTACAGTTTACTATAGCTAGCGGAGAAGGTGGATGCAGCAGAGCAGTGAATAAGTAGAGAAAACGGTCGTGGACACCTAGAAAAGAGTAGGCTTTTTTTTTAACTTGCCGTCAATGGTGGGACGGAACAAAAGGAAGAAGTAGCAATTCCTGGATGGCCACCGAACACGTGTTTCCTGTGTAGAAACGATGGCATTCATTCCAGATGCCGAGTGCTGAGTGTCTTGAATAATTGCGTTCGGGCTTGTTCAGAGTTCGATTTTCTGTGCGCCGTCAAACTTCTTTGTTTCCTGTATCGTAGGGTTTGGGATGATGGGGGTGGAGATGGCCGAACTGGCACTGAGCTGGCGGCGACTGCAGCATCGGGACCGTTTGTTGACAAACATTATCTCGTTCTTTTTGCTTATGGGCCTCTTTGCCTTCACCCTCAACGGCGGCTATATCGACCAGATGGGTCACCTGGGAGGCCTTATTTGCGGTGCGGAACTGGCAGCCCTTGCACGTCTACGCTGTGCCGCTGAGAGCCATCGCCTTTCTAATAGCGCCAAAGCCCGTTCTATGCTCATTTCCTTCATAGCGCCACCACATACCAGGAAGCAGCGGCACGATCAGCATTTCAGCACAGTTGTTTTCTTTTTTTGTGTTTCAGGACTATCCCTGGGGTTTCTTTTCAACAAGGATATGCAAGACAAACCACGGTGGTGGCCATTCGCCATGTGGTGTTCCGTCTTCTTGCTGGTTGCGCTTCCAGCATCTTGCGTGCCTGTTATATTCGCTGTAAACAGGGGTTGTACATTGTAGGCTCAGCAGGAGCACCAACAGGAACATAACAACAACAGCAGCGACGCCAGGGGTGATCGCAGTGAGATGCTGTAGCTACTTGGCTTTGCACGCTATTGAGCTGGCTGTGGTGAGCCACCAGTGTTGCTTCAAATGACATAACGTGCGCGGCATCAGCGTGGCAGGTTTGGCAGTAAACGTTGTTTGACAGCGTGTAACGTCGGAGTGCGCAGCTATTGTCTGCAACAGCCTCGATGCGGTTCTACAGTGGCATATTGCTACGTGACCCGATTCTTCTCAATGAATTAGTCTGCGTCCTCGGCATTTTTTGCCGCAGTATGTCATGGTAGGCGGTAGTGAATAATAACTAATACTGCAGAGAAAGGCTCTTTCATGCTGAAATGGGTAGCTGTGCTGTGGCAGATGAGTTCAGAACGGCCTTGTGTACACTGACTTCGAAAGGTAGAATAACGCATTGCTGAGACAAGCCAGGGCGAGGGCGCTAGGTCTGCAGTGGAAGGCTTGTGTGTATGCCTTTACAAGTGCGCGTAGATTTTAGCATCTCCATATGGATTTGAACCGGAACAATGGTGCTTCCCTACAGAAAGAAGTCCATTTGCTGCAGCTTCATTTGGTACTATAAAGAGCTCCAATAACACGATCATCACCTGTTCCGCTCTCTACGAAGCAACTTTTCTGCGGTGGAATTCATTGCGGTGCATTTGCACCTTCAGAGGGCGCCGTGGTGATTTATCGTTTCTCGTACTAAGCCCTCATACAGATGTGAAGGCATGGAGTCCAACACACGTGATGCTGCAATTTTCTATTTCTGGTCCTGATATATGCAAACGTATTAGCACGTCACTGGTAACAAGGTAGCCATTCGTTTATTCTTTTCCATTATGAGCGGCCTTGTTTTATGTAGAGGAGTGCGGCCTGCAGACAACGGAATATCGAAAGAAAGTCCATATCTACGTATGCAAAGTTCAAACAGGGATGGCCTCGAGAGCCGTCCTAACGTTGCCTAATACGTAAACACGTATCTTGGTGTCCCAGTGATGCACCACCCTAGATATTGTCCACTCAACGTGGCAAGTTTACTACACTAGGCTCTATGACAGCGGCAGCGCGGAGATCTGGCACCATTGGCCTGGCTAGGAGCTGAGGGTGTAGAATACTGTGGCATTCATGTATAAGAGGATTGCGAATGCCAGAACAACGAATTTCCTCCATCTTCTAGAAATATCAAGGATGAAATCAAGCACCTAAAGAATGAGAAACTTTATGGAGTGTCCTGAAAGGAATTTCTGGCCCGAAGAAGTATCTTCGAGTTCACACAGGAACAGAAGTATGAAGGGGGCATGCTGGACTTAGCTCACTAAAAAGAAGCTTGCGGCTGTCCGAAGGCAAAGCATTTGGAGGAGCACCATACGGCTGGAATACTGGAACTTTACGCTAAGGAAGCAATGCTTAATGCCATTTTGATTGCCAAATTCGATGTCCCTGTAAAGTAATATTCACAGCTGCTACTTGTTCCATCGAAGCACATATGTCTGCGAAAGTCCAACAGCATTTTCGAGTTTAGTGCCATGCGCACCATCGTCTCAACAAAGTTCTTTGATGACATGCGGTTGAAGACTCAAAGGACGGTAGAAGACACTTGCTGCAGCTACTGGGAATGCGACTGGGATAACTGGCCTTCAACTACCGTTCACTCCGTGAGGTACCAAAACCCATTGCCAGTGAAAATATTTGAATGATTTACAGCAGCAGCGCCTCTTCAAATCACCGAAATAGTTTTCATTTGCGAAAGGTGCATAATGGCGCACAGTCACTGGCAGGATAGAAGCTTTCCACCACATGATTGTCAAGAGACACGCACGAAACTTTCTGCACATTCTTGGAGCATTTCAAGGGGAATGTGAAGCCATTTGTTCGATGGATGCCATAGAGATATTCTGAGCAATTACAGGGGAAATTTTCTCTATTTAGAGATAATAGAGGCATGTGGCATATTGGTGTCGTATTAGTATGATGGGGCTGTTGAGTTAAGTATGTAGCACCGACAGAATTCGTCTCATTCCAAGCGAGCGATATCGTCTCTGAATGGCTAGCGTGATATCGCAGCTTTTTAGTCAAATAACTGCGTTTGGCTATTAGTTGGATCTAAACTAAGGAGTAAAAGTACAAATGCATCTTGATACATTCCATCGAATGTTAGAGGTTTGCTGCAATTTGTGATGTTGCATGGTTGTTTAACTGACGGGCAGAAACGTGAAGTTCAATACACAGATGAATGGATCATCTGTCTAACCACGGTGAAGACTTTTGATAGCGTGTACTTACTAAGTGAACTAAGGTGGCATTAACAAGTCCCAATACATTGCCACTGCTTAATTGAAGATGTGAATGCATTTCAGGGGTAACTGCCGTTTTACAGGAAGATGCTCAGGGAAGCTTACAAATATCTGGTGATCATGGAGTTCGTGCATAGCCAAGCTGAAACGCAGTAAAGAGGCTGCATTTTCACCATAAAACAATTGCACATTTGGAGCACTCTGCGCGCAGCACCTTGATTTGTGCTCGCTGGTGTTTTTAACTTAATTTGTTGATTTGCACGTATGTGTGCATTCTTTTCGAAGGCTTCGCCTACTACTGTGCTTGTTTGCAGCATTACCTTCCCAGCTCCGAAGGCATAAGTTCAGTGCATAGTATTACAACGCAACCCAGAAATGGCCTCCAAGGTCCGATAATTCGGTAGATTGAGATGCTAAGTAGAAGTAATAAACACACAAAGATAATTATTCTTGAGAAATTAAGGCCAGATTCGCTTTGCAATTTGACCCTGCTGCTGGGGCTGGCAAGAAGCACTCAGGCTGCCATGGGTCGTACACCATGCATCTGATGAAAAATGAAGCATCCCTGGAAATGTGGACTAAAATTGGTATTTGTCGAATCTTTCTAATATTTGCCAGTGCCCCTAGTTAGTTGTGATGTGAGCCTATGTAGGAATTTAACAAGGCCAGTGCGCAGCGCATTTGCCTCAAGAAGGGCTCATAATACGAAAGCCGTCTGCTGTAAAGGCTTCCAAAAGCTGCCTAGGGAGCTCCCACAGTATCGTGTTGCTGTTTCCGTCGTGTAGGTGTGTGCCAGCTCCACTGCTTGCACACTGCCGTCACCCGTTGTAGACACAAACTTTGTTACTGTGGATTTAGTATCCAAACACATTCAAAACACCGTTTTTTCTACTTTTTGTAGCTATATATATGTAGCTATGGAAAGTAGAAAAGACAGTGTTCTGTGTATATATATACATTTAAACTGAAATTCAGGCTCTAAGCTGCCGTCGACCACGATGAAACATATCCAGTAAGAAGTAACTCACGTGAGTGGAAAATGATTTCCGCTGCCATGGAAGCGAACGAGATTTAGACAAACTGGAAGAAGCATTTGCTGGCCGAGAACGGAACTGTTCACTTTGAACGCCTGTAGTTACGTTGCTCACGTTTCATCAATTAGAGCACTACCCCGCAAAGTTCGATGCACTTATTTTGGAAAATTACTAATTGCAGAGTTTTTCAAAACAACTCGGCTCATCGACTATGAGATTCACGTTTGGGGAAAATCCAGCATGCCCATCGAGACCCCTAAAGGGTTCTCAAGCTTCCACAGCTCGCGGTGGCGGCAAATCAACTTTCCAGAATGGTGTTGGACACAACATCACTGCCACCAAATTGTACGGCTGATTGTGTAGGTCAAACACACAGGGTTGAGAGCGAAACGGTTGTGGAACCCCACCATGCGTTTTCTGAGTGAACAGTTGGCTTTCGGAACTCTCTGGTTCGAGGCACCTTCCGCTTCCCCAAGCCAGCATCGCGCTTTTAACAAGGAAATAGACTAGAGCAAGTAATGCTTGCAATTACTACGGGAATCGGGAGGCCGACCACATCGAGGAGCAGATCAGCTGCAGCTTCTTCCCTTAGGCACCCGATAGCACGAACATATCGTTCCATTTCGAACACGGGCGAATCATATGCCATTTAAAGGCTTATTTAAGAACTGAGCCTGGGTTATACACACGCGTCGGAATTTGCCGAGGTCGCTGAGGCTTTTGTCTGTTAGCACATGGCGAAGATGCCTATGCCTGCAGAGTTGGCGCGACCCTGCCTGTTTTCTGGTACAACGATGATGTATACGTGCTTTTAAGTGTCAGAGCAATGCAGGCACGGGCTTGCGTGGCGGCTCTAGGCCTCATCCAGCTCCACTGCTGGCGATGCCAAGGTAGAAATATGCACACTTATTTCCACAGATGCGTACAGACAGAGTAAAATTCTGTCAATAGTAGCGCGTAATACTGCAGAATATCTGTTAACCCGCATGAATGAGTTGTGCGCGAGTGCATACAGCGAACACATATGCAGTTGCTCACTCTTTATCTATCCCCCAGCATTGCTTCTGAAGGGGAAGCTGCAAAGCATACCAGGGGCCTTGTGCAAATCCTAGTAAAGATTATAAATGTGAACCAGATACGTATACTTAATTAAAACTGCCTCAAAACATAAGGGCGTTGAGGTCAGTACGTCGCATGTCGGGGCTTGTTATTTTAGGTACAGTAGTAGTAGTGAGAAGAAGTGGAACTGCAAGCCTGTTTTTACATTGAGTATGTTTTTTTCTTTCCAAAATCAACCTTATGATTGTAGCGGGATGCAGTTTTGCAGGATATTGGCCAACGTATAGCGTTTTTTGTGCCTGCGCCTTCAGTGGCACTGAACGCCTACGGAGGTTCATTTTTCTGCCGTTTCCATCAGCCAGCAACTGGTGACTGTGTAACCAATCTTGTATTCAGCTGTACTCAGGCTGTGCTGCGCAGATTCTTAACTACGATGGTTATGTGATCCTTTGACCCTGACGCGTACACAGTTGCCGCCTTCGATTCTTAGTCGATTAACGTTCTGAAACTTCGTTAAGTACTTCCTTTGTCGGCTCCAAGTCTGTAAAGAACAATTCCTGGGCACAAATGCAAAGAATACAAAATTTTTTCGGGGATGTGGCGCTGTGCCGTCTCAGCAGCAGAAGACCTACAATAACGCTCCGCACAGGTCTTGCGCTTATCGAATGCACGCGCTGTCGCTCTCAATGTACAGGGTCCCTCTGCCTTTCTCCTCAAGCATTTCCTGGCGCCTGTTTTCGACAGAGCAGGATCGCTGTGAGGGCAGTCTCTGGTGCGGTCGACAGACAGCCAAACGTACGGTACACAACTTGTGCATCCGTGCACGCCTTCTCTGCCACAAAGGGAACCTGCCAGGACACCCGCAGCAAGTGGTTGAAGGCTGCTCAGGCGGTAGCAGGGGTGGATTTGGAAGATAATGTAGGTGAGCCTGCTCAGCCGCTCCATTTTTTCGTCAACGGAGCGGAAATACACCTGTCGACGTCGCCAGTAATTCCTGGCCACTCGATTATTCAGTACAAAGGTAAATTCTCTACACTTCTCACAGCTGCTCTAGTAATTGCGTAATTATAAACAAGCTCCCACATTTTTGACCGACCACCATTTACAGTATCTTGGCAATGGAATGGATGCAGTCGGTGGCGAGTAATATCTACTAGGGACTTCTGGCAACAGCGCCAAGGAGTCATTGTTACGCTGTCCCCCACAGGGGCTAAGCTCTACGAGAATTTCATGCACTTTGTATGTGCAGGTTTCGCTGAGGGCTCGGCAGTACGAGGCCGGAGCGTCTTGGAGATTTGGAGGCAGCAGCTCCAGCAGCAACTTGGTGGCGAACAGAAGTTGCTTCATGACCTTTTGAAAGAAACGCGTGCATCTGCACTTCAGCGCCTTGCTGAGGCGGCTGCCTTAGCGGGTGCCAATGCAGTTGTCAGTGTGCGACTTGTGACATCTGGTCTTCAAAGCATGCATGTTGAGTACACAGCATATGGCACCGCCGTAAAGGTGGCGAAGCCTAGTCCTCTGTCCTCTTCCTAGAATAATTCTAGTGAAACTTTGTACAAGCTCGGATGCTTGTATATTTCCCGAAGCGCGTCGTGCTCCCAAATGAGTCACGCAGGACGACCAAAAGCTCGGATTCTCATAGCTTCCCACGGCGTTCATTTATGTTTTCTTGTTTATGTGGCCTTTCCAATGCCGAGAAGGCAGTAGAATTGCTTGGATCACTACGTGCCTGGCAGGATGCATCTCTATGGAACCATCATGGTGCAGCTACTGGCAGCTGAGGAAGATGTAGACCCTCGTCGCCACTGCATAATGACACCATGTGTACATTACAAAAGTGATTGCTTAAAATGCAGGGAAACAGGCCAAGTCGATGGACCTTGTATTGAGAATGGTCCGGCTTTACAGTGATTTCAAATCTAGCTCCGCCGCCAGGGCGCAGGTGGTCGCCTCTTTGTTTATGACTTCAGCTTGATAAAGGCACTGCCACAGCGCGCTGTTGCCTTACGCATTTCTTGGCTCATTTGCAACCGGATTGATTTTGGGGCAGCTGAGGAGGCCTTGTGCCTCCAAGCAGTGTCATATCACCACGCCAGCAAGCCCCTCCGTCTAAGAGACGCAGTGCGGCGGCGGCCACAGTATTGATCTTTTTACTTGGCTAGGAGAAGGCACTCTGGGCTTCGACTGGAACAGAGGACTGCAGTACAGCCCAAAACTTGAAAGGTGACCAATGAGGGGCGTGCCCAGCCAAACGACGGGCAGCTGCCATGTTGGCGCTGCGTAAAGCATTAGATTTGCTGTTTCCCGTCGTTCTTACCACATTCACATGCTTACAGCCATCCGAACGCGTGTTCCATGGTGCATGCCAGTCTGCTGTACTCGCCAACGCGTTCCAATGGCCTGAACTTTGTTTCATGGACACGATTTATATGCGGTGCGTCTGCTGAGCACCTCGTGAGCAGCGGCAGTGACATATTTGTCAATCAAACACCACTTTCGCTTGTACGACTCTCTTTGTTTCCCTGGCGCACGGTCTGCTGTCCCGCAGACAGATACTTCAGCACCATGGGCTGTAGAAATAGTGTGGGAGTGACAAGAAAGTAATGGGACCTGCCGGGTGAACGGAAGGAAATCTTCATGAATGCTACAGCGCAGCCCTCCCACGAAAGGGACGAGGCGCTGAGTTGCCTTCCTAGTTGGGGTGAAGCTAAACACTAGGAAAAACGAAGTTCCATTTGCCTTTTATTTCACAATAGCCGCACGCCATTTGACGGAATTTATGTGCTCGTGAAGACGCGTCTTATCTATATACGCGTCTTATCTGGATGCACGCTCAGCGTGATGCACACGTAGCGTTTACGGTCCTGTACCGAGTTAGGGAAACACAGCTTCCGAAGAATCAACTTCCCCACAAAAGGTGCTGCGTTCTGCCCCACCGGGAGCGCATCAGTGCCACTGCTGCGCAAGTGTGGGTATCCGCTGAAGATATTGCACGTATTATATATTGATCCGTGCGCTGCCATCCCCGTTGCCGAAACGTGTGTTCAATGCTGCGCCGTGAGTTGTTGCAGCGAGCAAGGTGGGGTATTCAACGAGCTTTCCTTATTAGCTAATTTCCTAAAAACGAAGCCACCCAAATAGAATAGCTCACTTCTTACGAGCGAGGTCAGTTGGAACGATTTCTTGATTGCGTGGCCTCGCTTTATTTAATTCGTTTTGTTGGATGAAGGCCGTCCAAAAAGGCACACAGTGGAGCCTCTTCAGTTTTACGGGACCTCTACTGGACTTGTGAAAGCTAATACGGCACTATTATTCTGTCAGAGTGCCTGTTTAGCAGGAAACAGATCACAAGAACACTTCGCTTTGAGGGCACTGAAGCGCTTGTACGCCTGTGGCATGTGCGCCTATGGGCAAGTATTATGTCGTGTCAAGAGACAAAACGCAAACGTACAAATATGCGTTGTTTTTGGCATCTAGGATCGTCTCCCCGCTTATGTTCCATAGCAGTATATAAAACTCCAGCTTCAGCGCTTTGGGGGCAAACGTGCCACTCGGGAGGGCAGCTCAACACTTCTTGCAACTGCTGTCGGCAGTTCTAATGTCACGCTGGGCGCTGGCGACGTTCTGCACGCTGCCGCAAAAGCGCCTGGGCATACGCAGCAGCATCCGCGCTGTTTGCTGATGCCACCCATGGGTGTTTCTGCACAGTCAAAACAAAGCATGCGAATGTGCTGTCGGTAGCCCACGATATCTAGCTTCGCAAACCCCTATAGACATTCCTTTGAGATTATATCGAAGCACCACCCCTTTAGGACACAAGCCTCACTAGGATCTGGTGTACAGAGATACGGTCTTGCCACTCCGGATGGAGGACCTGGAGGAAGAAGTCACGCAGCTCCGGTGAAATGGGCGGGCTGTCCGGAATTGTAACAATTCCTTCCCCAATAGCCTCAAATAGACTTTCTATCGAGCTGGCACTGAAAGGAACTGATCCGAATACCATGACCTATCGAACGCCCAAAACAAAAGACCACTAAGATCTACCGCCTGCTATTATGAAAGCATAGACCTTAGTTGCATCCTGATGTGCGTCAGTGCACACTGCTATCCTGAAGCTTCAAAGGTAAATACGCTTCCTCGTAAATGATGCTCCTATAACAGTCTTGCTCATCGCAGTCAGGAATAGTGGCCAGTGAGTTTGTCCCAAATATTTTTAGCTACAGTGCTTAGGAGAAAATATCAGTACATACGTATGCGCAGATTCCTAACGCCCAGACGTCTGCAGCGCGGCCATCATGTCCTTCGTATGGCTTGGATTCCTCTACTGGGCGAAGGCACTCAGGCGCCATGAACATGTATGTGCCCTGCAGTTATACGTCATAACGCAAGCTAGTGCAAGCCAGCTTGCACCCGAATCTGCAGCTGCATGAATGTGCGAAGGTCAGATGAACACTGTCTGCCCAATACAATACCCAGATGCCACTCACAAGACCCTAAGGGAGTGATTTTGGTGAGACTGGCAAATGTAACAGTCTACTGTCTTCTGAAGGAACAAGAATTGGGGATTTGCTCTACGCTTTCCGGGTGCACGCAGACTGAAAAGCGGCCATAAACATTCCACAGTCTCCGAGCCAGCACTAGCTCACGCTTTACGTGTTGACTTTAGTGTCAACACGTAAAACCTCTCACCTTTGTGTGTCTAACCTTGCCATTCGCTCCAATTTTCTCGGCGCTCCCAAAGTCACCCACGCAGACTCTGCCATCGGCGCCTAATAGAAGGTTGTCTACCTTTAGATCCCGGTGGCAAATCCCAAGATGTTCGTGCACTGAGCCAAGCCGAAAGCAATAGCAAAGTGACAACACGTTATCCGCAAATGAATTACATTCAAAGCACGCCCTTGTGCTCTAAGCAGCAACATTCTAATAACAGTACATTCACTAATGATCAATGCTTTCGCTTGGCCCCGCAACAGCTAGGCTCGATTCCGCTGCCGGCTTTTCTGCAAATATGTGAGACACTATGAGAGTTGCGCTCTGTTTTCATAGCCCATCAAAAATAGGAGTGGCCTCACAGTACGCCAAACCTTCTGCAGCGTCGCGAATGAAGCACTTTGCCTGGGCTTCTGTGAAAGTTCTTAACGTTTCCAATTGTGGAGTAAACTTTTCTCGGATTATATCTTCAGTGACAGACATGTCTGCCACGACCGACTCTGGCGCATCAGAGCTCAGTTGGCAGCTTCGTACTAGCTCGTCATCTCGCATTGGGTTTAGCACCATCAATGCTCCTCCAGGCAAAAAATTTGTAACTGAGCAAGCACAAACATACAATGTGAATGGCTACTGAAACTGAATGGGTGAACCAATAGAATCAATAGGATACATTAATCGTAAGCTTGCCCCCGCTGGCAAAGACAACTCCCATAGCAACATGTGTGCTGTGCGCTAGACAAATTAAGTTTGAACGACATCTACAAAACGAAAAAATCTAATGAATAGGGATCTGGTGCTGGCTGCTGACTAAAATAGACTTTGCCATCCGCCGATTCCGGATTGGAGTCGAGGACATCTTTTAGTTTCAAGCATCGTGGATGATCCAGAAGTGCCAATATGCGTGCCTCCTCCTTCACATCCTCCATTTTGGCCATAAAACCCATCCCAGTTGGGCCAGGGCGATATTCCCTACGTCTCAAGAGAAGCATCTTCCGGTACCGTTTGCAGCAAAAGCTTGTGGTAACTCCACTGGTTGGGTTTGCCTCCTCTACCCGAAAGACACTGGAAAGCTCAGCTGAAATGACAAAACAACTTCCCCGAAATTCCTTATGAGCAGCGAGACCAGTGTGCTAATCGGAAACTGATGAAATGAGACAAGACGCGTCTCGATGCACCGTTTGACGTAAAGGATGCAACGAAATAGGAAAGGAATAAAAAGGAATAGTAATGTCCCAATACAGACGGCCAATGCTGATGACAAAAGCTAGCAGCATGAGAAACCCTGGAAGCACGGCGGGGCTGCCTCGGAGATTTAAGATTACGGCTTTCTGAATATCTCACATCGGGAGCGCCGCTGAGGTAGACGACAGTAAAGAAGTGGTGTGTAACGCTCACTACTTGCTAGCTTCTCGCAAACGCGATACTCGTTCAACCATACGCTTCCATCTGGTCGCCGGCACTTCGAGGCCAGTTTGACGTCCACTCCTTCCATGCGGGGGGATGGGCGGTGCATCATCAATGCTAGTACACTGCTTTCGCATTGGAATCCTTTCTCAAACCCGGGTACTTTCCAAACTTGTTCTCTGTGGATTGCTCTTTGCTTTGAGATGGCAGTGAAGCGCTTTGCAGCACCGAAAACTTCCAAGGTAGCGGCAGTCGGTACTCCCAGCGGGCATACGGGCCCTCAGAGAATCTATAAAATGCTAGCCAAGACGGAAAGGCGTGGGCGAAGGCCCCGAGTTGGGGCTTAAGGTGAGCTCTGCATCGTCTTCTGTATGGCCTCCACACAGAAGCTGCTACAGGGGTTTCTTTCCCCGCCTTTGTTGGTATATCCTAGTTGAAGGACCGGCCTCGATGCCGAAAGATCTCTGTTTTGATTCAGTAGAGGGTTCTCTCCTGCTGTTCCTGTTGCTCATGACCCTCCCCCCAAGTTTGACTTCGACTGCAGGACCGCAGGATCCCAGGCTTTGCTCAGCGCAAGCAACTGCGCACCACCTAATTTTTGAGTCCAGATAAACTGAAGGCAAAGCTTGATATCACACTGTACAGGCCTGGTGAAATATCTCCACGCCACTTCTCTTGAACTCGTCTAACACACAAGCAGTTGGAGCGGAGGAGGGCCCTTGAACGGCTAATAAGATGTTGCTAAAGCCTCCCATGCCTTCAAACCAAGCTTTAAATATTAAATATTGTGGAACTGCAGGAGAGGAACCCGCAAACTATGGCGTTTTCCTGTGGATTTGCAGCGAGCCGTGGGCGTAACCAATTCACGGGGACTGCTGGCGCGGTGCTGAAGTCTGCAGTGACCCTGGAACAGATAGAAATTAACGAGAGACGGGCCAAAGTGTACAGAGAGAAAGAAATCAGGTAAAGAATGTCAGCGTTTGATTGAAGTTGAGTTGAGCAGCATTGGGAGCAAGGCACACGGTAGCAGTAGCTGGGGCTCTGTTGACTGAGTGCATGGCTTCGGAAATGCTCACGAAAAGGGGAACCAGAGCTGATTTTGAAGGAATAACCCAAAAGAACACCAAGTTATGCCAGTCATTTTATCGCAGAGCCATCGTTTTCATTGCATTACACACAGATCCGCGCAGGTGTAGGCAGCGGCGGCACTTCGTCGTTGGTGAGGTGAGTATGGTACCACGCATCTAGTGTAGCGATGTCTTGCAACTGCCAGCGTTGCTAAACATCAGCTAAAAGCGCAGCCTTTATGTGTGCAAAACGTAGTTGGCTGGAGGCTAGAAAATTCAATCAAAAGAGTTGGTGCTGTGAAGTATGGCGTGCGGGAGCTGCATTTTGAGCTGGCGCAGGCGTACCCTTTGATGGATTTGCTTTTACGTTGATGCACGGGAAATCAGGGAACTGGAATATGAACAGTGTGCTAATCTTTCAGTTTAGGCTTCTTTAGATTTCATTGAGATCTTCTATCGGATGCTGTGTGCGCAGGAATGCTCTAGTTATCAATGGTGGTAGCGCTTTCTCCTAAACGCATATAGATGGCGAGTCTTGGACTTATGAGTTTCTGTCGAAGCAGACTTTCTCCGCTAAAATTTGTAGTTGGAGTTTGATATACTCATCCACCTACGCGTCGTTTCCAGGGCTGGGTCGTCCCTTGGCCGTGCTGGCACATCGCCTTTTAAGGGGTGGCGTGGAATTATGCATTCATTGGACAGACACTCAACCAAATATGCATTGTCTACTGCTGTCTTTTAGCCGGAATAACGCATTCTGCTGTCAATGTCTCCACAAAGTACCACCACCGCTTCGTCGCATTGGGCTGAATGACTTGCTCTCAACGCCGGTCCTCAACCAGAGAGTTCTTAAAACATGGGTAGTTCCATTGTAGATTTTCAGTCCATTGACTTTCTGTTCCGCTTCTTTTTTCTGTTCTCCTATCTCTAGGAGCCATAGGCTGTAAATAATTAAAGCACGCTTTGGTTTGCGTCTGAGAGCTGTGTGAATGAGAAACAGCTGGAAATGTACATTTTTTCACAAGCCTTGTGCATGGAGTCGTTTATTTTCATGAAACTGTAGGCGAACGCATGCGCCCACACTGATTCAGGTTCTGCGCTGTAGCAAAGGAGTAGACCGGTGGGAACTCGGGCAAAAATTGCACAAAGCGTAGTGTTTAGCACTAAAATGTAGCACAGAAATGACCTTCAGGGCCACATATTTCAGAATATGCAAATCGACGTACTAAATGGAAACAGTAAATGTGCAGAACGACTTAATTAACAGGTGGTTACTCCTGGCGGGTTCTGTAGCTCCGCCCACGGTATGGAGCTGGCAAGCGGCACTTCCACTGATGCGTGCCGCACGACCGATCAGTGAGGAGAAAACATCAAAGGAAGGCAAATGCACTGCTTTAAAAGGGGGAATTACAGTGATACTGCCTGGAGCTTTTCCAGTGTCTAGCAGCATCTTTTGTTAGTAATGATGACTACGAACGCATGTTGCCAAAGCAGGAGAGCCGCGTATGAGCTGTGATGGTTTTAGCTGACTAAAACACGGGGGTCTTCCGAGATATATCATTTTACATTTTACCAGCACAAATCGTAACGACTTAGTCTTTCAGGTCCCAGGGATCTCTAATTAGTTGCACACGGTCAGATGCTCGCAAGCCAAGTCATGCAGGACAGCAGATAGCGCTTATATGCTAAAATGTGGCTCTTCGAGACACTAGAGAAGTCCTGCGAAAGGGTACTCTGAGGAAGCCATAAGCAAAAGCCTCTTCATAAGTCGACCAGTCCAGGGAGCATCCCAGTTTAAAGCGAGTTGGAGCTGTTGCGAGGGTTCATTTCTATTTAAACGTGGAGAGACTGAACTCACTGAGGCCACGGCCGCTGCAAAAGAAAATTAATGGCAGCGTAAGGGTATTTCGCTCGGTAGCAGAGATGCGGTTTACGGAGGCACGCCCTGAGCAACGCCTGTGGGGAAGCCAGCTGCAGAAGAATTTAGACGTTAGTGAACTTGGTAAAGTGGACCTAATATAGAAATACAGGGAGTTGAAAGGAGAAACGAGTAGCATTAGAGTGTCAGATTTTTCTACATATCTGCGCTTTCAGCTGTGTGGGCCTTATTCGACTCATTGCAGCTATCGATGGAGAAGGTGACCAGCGCTGACAGTCGGCTGAGTTTGTGGAGATCTCTGCAAGAGGAGGTGCCTGTAACGTCGCTCTTAGAGCATTACTAAGCTAGCTTGCCATTCTAATTGTGCAGGGTTCTAAGAAAAGGGACCGCCGTTAAGCAATGCATAGGAGCAGCAACAAAGGTGGAAGCAGTGCAACGCCTCAAGGGAGCCCCAGGGAAGAGTGGGAAAGGTGATAAAGCAAAATAGAGCTTTGTCTGGCTCAAAAATCCATGACAGTCAACCGGCTTCGGAAAACGGTGACAGACCATGCCACTCTCCGACCAGCAACTTGAACGACATGGCTGTTCTGAGTGTATCGGCATGAAGCAGTTGGCGAAAGGCTCCCCCTCATGAGAACCGAAGGCTCGCACATCGGGAGAAACCTGCAAGAGGTGCGGAGGTGAGACCCACTACAGTATTAATTGCGCCACTTTAGCCAACGCATTATGGAGCTAGCGGCAGCAACAGGTCTCATGAGAAGGACGAACAAAAACTGTATGTAAACAGCAAAGCATGGCAGCTGCTGAAAATGATCTGCTTGGACACCAGCGACAAGGTGGGAAGCCGCTGCGTGCCGATGCCACGTGGAAGAATGCCATCAAAGTCGCCCCGACGTTGTAGCAAAGAAACCTGAAGCGAGAGTAAAGGGTTGACATAGGCTGAATGGCTGCAGTAATTCCTAAGGCGCACAAGGAAAGCGGAAAACGCATATCACTGGAATTGGAGCTGACATGAGTTGCTACCGCAACTCATGTCAGCACACAGGCTGAGAGAGAGGACAAGCAAGGGGAACCGTATGAAGCTCCCAGTAGTGATAAACAGGGAGAATACGCAGCATTGGTGGAGCGCTCAACTAGTTACGGAATTGGCGGATCAGTTGCGGGTGGCTGCTGTGCAGCACCGCAAACATAAAAGTTCTAGTCGTTGAGATGGTCGGGCATGAGTGCTGGTCGCTTCTGAACAGGGAGCGTGCCGCACATATTCTTTAGCCCGATCACAGTTAGGCGGCTGAGAATACTGTATAGGTAAAGCCTTTCATTTCATGGTTGCTAATAAAGAGCGCCTGCTTACTCGCCGCGTAGTGACGCTTCTGTATATGCTCTGTGGGAGCAAATGATTAGAGGGGAGCGTCTTATTGAGGTCTTTGCCTTAAGAGGTTGACGTAGGACTACATTTGCAAATGGCCGATAACTTGGCCAAGCACTTGTACTTCAGTAAGCTACGAATTTAAGTGAATGATTGATTTTGCGACCTACCGAACAAAACAACGTAAAAGAGCAGGACAGAACGCAGTACCAGATCCCACCTGAGCCGACGATTTGCTGGCCAAACAGGTGTCCCAGATGACTGCTGTACAGATGACTATACTCTTCTGCTCCTCTCCTCGCCCAACAAACTATGCAAGGAACACCATAAAATTATGGCCAGGGTGCTTACAAACGAGCAGCCACGCGACGCGCACGCCACCAGGAGACACGTATCAAGTGCAATAGGGGAACATAACGCCGTGCTCGCTTCACCAAATGTGGGCACACTGTACACCATTGGCTTGTGCGAGGAGCATAAAGAGCCACTCGTTTGCTCGTTAGCAGAGCAATGCAGTGGGAAACCTTCAGTTCATCCATGCATCTCAATAGCCTCTCCAGAAAGCGAGGCTGACAAAGAAGAGTAGCCTTGGGCCACCGTCAGCCTGGGTTACGCTGAGTTTGAATGTCGGGTGTCACCTGACAAATAATAGAGGTAACCCCTGCAGGTGTTCGAGCTGCTCAGAGAACAAGCTGTGTTCCCGGATAATTTACCGACAGGTCTACTATCAAAGCGTCCACATGACCTTATCTTGGTGTAATCAAGCAAGCAAGCTTGCAAGGTCCCATTGTGCAGAATGCGACGGGACCTGCTTGCACTCCACACGCAAGAGGCACCGAAGTCCTCAAGCATGCAGTGAATAGGCTCGAGGTGGTTTTTCTATTTGTGCCCCTCATCATGGTTCGCAAGTACGAAGATGGTCCACCCGTCACAGAAATGCTCATGGTTGCCAACTATCATGCATAAAAGGACCTCAGTACTTTTCGTGACTCTGCTCTGCACCACATTCAAGCTACCCTAGGGAGGCTATGGGAAACCGAATAGTTCTGTACACTTGATCTTGCAGCAGGCCTTTATGAGATTCGCATGGCTAAGAAAGACCGGCTGGAAAATGCCTTTCACGGACGTTTTGAACTGCTCGAGCACGATACAAACCCATTTCATGGTCGCACTGCTGCTGGCTTGGCTCTCGAACAAAATTGTATGCCCTGAGCTACATACCTGCAAGGTATGCATAACCAGGGGACGGATGGGTTATCCATCTGCATGTAGTGACCTTTCGGGAGCTGCAGTCACTCCGCAGAGTTTTTCTGACGCTAGCGAGTGAATACCGAAAGCCGGCTTACAGGAATCGGTGAAACTGAGGGGATTACATATAAATCGCAGGCATCTCTTCGGGTGCTTTGTGTGCGCCGATAGCCCGTTAGTATGCAACAACCTCCTGATACTCCAAAGCACAAGGCCCCATAGGCCAGCACCTCCTGAATCACGCCTGTTCCGCACAGGCCGTCGCCCAGGAGGAAGTTGACTACGTTTTGGATTAGACAAATAAGGGAGACAAAATTCTCTACCTAGTGAAGTGGCGGGGCATCCCTGACGACGAGGCTGCATGGGAGCCTGACCAACATCTCACTAATTGCCTTACAGAATTGCGAGTATGGCGCCGCCACTTGCGTCGGCGCATGCGGCCAGCTGAGAAAGCCCAATCCCTGTCTTCTCACAATGGCTCGGGTGTATCCCTCTATAGCTAGCTTACTAACATTCATTGCTTCCATTTTCTCTTCATGTTCTACAGTACCTCCGTAGCATTCTTTCAAGCATTAGTATGGCTCAGCTCCACAGCCTATTCTGTTGCCGCAGGAGAGTAGGTGCCTGCAGAAAGAAGGGAGGGGAAGTGTGGTCTCATAAAACTGCATGCTCAGACGTTCATCCTTCGAGTGCATATGGTGTAATAAGCTTGCTCCAGCAGGGTTCCTACGTGTCTCTAATCCTCTGCATGCAGAGGTTCACGTAGGAGCCAAACTAGGCCCAGCTCACTACATGCATTTTTCTGGCAAAGCTCCTAGCGAGCCCAAAATGGTAGCGGCGAGTCCCATATAGACTGAATGAAGCATTAGATTAGCATGGTCTACACTTGAATGCACAGTACGTCCCGCGAACACACGATGAATCCAAAGTTGTCAGTTTCCCGTTGAAAAACTACTGGCTTAGCCTACTACAATAGTAGCAATGCCACAAAAAAGCTAGAGAAATTGCGGGTCCTGTAATCTTGGAAGGCACCTCAAGCGATGACACAAGCATTTTCATACATACTCGCCGATTTCCATTTCGAATATGTATCTAGCCGGCCCACAAGGGTTTCGTTTAGCACTGTTGGTCTTCCAGATAACCACGGCGTACATGTCCATTTGCGCAGCTCTTCTAATGTGGTTGCAGCAAAACACTTGCGCGAGGTACACTCGGATATCACTTGCCAAGGCATAACGGATACAGAAAAGAAGTGCTCAGCGCGCCAGGCCTCCACTAACTGGAAGTAAGGCAGCGCGTAGTGTAGGTCGGCTGCTACACCAATAGTAGGCCGTAGCGATTGCATCCTGGACTCTTCATCGGCCTTCCCAACCAGGGCAGCCGAAGGTACCCACTTATCTGCTCTGTAGGCAACTTTTAAAGGGTGCACGCGCAAAGTGAGAATACAGTCTACTGCTTCCCAAATGGCTAGGCTCGATTCCTTAGCGTGCAATTTAGTAGCTATTGCTGAAACCTCTGAAGCAGCTTCTATCGCAGCCCTCTCACCTGAGCAGGTGGACGTGGATCAATATACACGAGTTAATTTGTAAGTACCAGTGCAAAATTGGACTGAGGCTCAGTTTCTATCGTGGTGTACGCGACCAGTTGGCCGTTAGCGGATCTGCTTAGAGTCCGAGCACGGCACCGCATTATACGTACGTGATTGTATCAAATGTAACGTGCATTCACTTGCGTCTTGCAAACTTGCAGGCGTGGGTTTTGGAGGGCGGCTGTATTCAGCGACCACAGCGAGTGTGAACAAACGGCGTGTTCGGTCTTGCACGTTTCGACACGCTTATATGGGATTTGGGAACCACGTACTGCACAACTGCATTTTTAGGTGGACTCATAAGGGTGAGGAAAGAAAGCAACAAGCCTGCAGCCGCTTCGTCACCAGTGTTCTGGCGGCTGCCCAATGGCCCGGCTAGCAGTGTCATCGGGCATAGACTCAGCTTTGGTGGAATACCTCCTAAAATTGCGCCCAAAGTTTGGGACAAGAGAAGACGCTGACTTCCGTTGTGGACCCAGCATTCAGCAGTTGCTCCTCTGGAAACGCGCAGAGATGGGTAAGATTCTTCGGTTTGAGGGAACCTTCAAACACGCAGTTCGGTAGGGCTCCCCAGTTGAGTTGTTCAACTCAGTGGCAACCTTGTATAACGGCTTATTAGCTATAAACACCCACACATTTTAAAAACATGCAAAACAGGATCACTTTCCGAAGCGTCGCCTTAAAGCATAAATTAGTTTACAGCTAAAACTGAGAGAACTCCGTTCCCTACTGCGAGTAGGCACTGCATAACAGAAGAAACCTTTGAAGTACTCACGGTCGATCATACAAATCAAAACTAAGCGTATTTCTGGCTTGAATACTGGCTTGACCGAAACAATCAATACGACCGTCGCCAAGCCGCTGCATCCCAAATACTCGAGAATGGAGGGCAACAGCCACAACGGATAGAGCCAGCAGCTACAAAAGCTGAAGTATCTGTGAAAGACTGTTGGACTAACCGCTTTGAAGCAGGATATTCCTGTGTATGTTGCAGCATCCACAAAAAATCACAAACAAAAAATGGCAAATCGCAGGCTCCACACAGGTGGAGAGCAGTAGTGCGAGCGATCTTTTGTGGATGCTACGCAAGTGGATGAACAAAATCAGTCCACTCAAGCAGACCCGAATATCTGAGGAAAATATAAGACTCGTTTTTTTCTTTATCATTAATTGCAATTGCTCGTGTTGAGCGTCACATGGCCATTTCATGATACATCCGGGCTAGCGCTAGCCAACGAGCTCTCGGAAGGCCACATCTGCTAACCTGCTTTTCATTGCTTCCACAGGAACTTTACCTTCCATTTTGCAAGAAGCTTCAAACTCTTCATTTATGTTTCAATTTTTCCTTGATTAATTAGGCTTCTATCTTTGGGAAGTGTGGAATGACGCGAACTGTATGATCGCCTTGGTGGAGGTTCCGGCAACCCTTGCAGTGTTTTTTCCTTCCATCAACTCATTTCAGTCGCAGACTAGCGCAGCATTTCACTATTTCGTTGATAGAAAACGTTTCCCGTGAAACCAGAGTTTCTGGTTCCACAACGGTAACCTTTGCTGACGCTTCTCTTCCACCGTGTGCACAGCTTACAGTCGAGCCTTCACAATGAAGAGCATCGGGGCATTTTCTGCAATTTTGGCTGTGCTTTTTTCGACAGCAGAGGCTTCTACAAGCAAAGATGTCAAGTCTGTTCCATGGCCTGAAAATGGGTCAGTGAAGTTTTCCACCCCGATGTCCCCGATGCACATTGCCGTGGACCTGAAGGAGTGTGCAAAGGTTTACGTGAACTTCCGTGGTAACAAGGTCCAGGTGAATATTCCAGGAGACTCGTCGAACCAGTTTATACTAGAGGGTCAAGAAAAACTCCGCGCAGACGGTGGCCAGCTTGTTGTGGCTTTTTCTTACTTTGGGGGCCAAGGTCACATCATCGTTAACGCGGAAGACGTTAGCGGCAATTACGAAACACGCATGCACAGCTTCACTTTGCCAGAATGTAAAATCTCCAGAGTGCGTGTCACAGGTCTCGAAGGCCACGAACTGCAGGACATCCACGTTGGAATTTCCGAGGAAATTGTGGAAGCATTCAAAGCAGCATATGGCCAGGCCGCTACGCAGTAAACGGTTCTTTTGAAGGCTCAGTGACTTTGTGTCCTCGCCGAGGCATGCATGTCAATTTTCCACGCATAACAGTGGCAGAGGCCTGACCTGCCGTTGCCTGAGTTTGGGGTACTTCGTCCGGTTGCATGAAGCGTGACACCGCGATGTCAAGTTGAGCGGCGGATGGCTTCGAGGCCATTGACAGTGACAACTCACCTGAGGCGCAGCGCGATGACTTGCTGTCCTCTTCCTCCAGAGGGTGGACACAGCAAAGGTTTGGATAGTCCAAACCTTGCACTTTCACGCAGGGTTCTGGGGTCTTGTGGATGGGGAGGGACGCCATCAAAGTTTTATCAGGATTAAGACTCTGTCGCCACAAAACTGCTCAATGTTTTATTGGTCGGGCGAGCTGCATGGCTACACAGCCGGCCTCCATTCGGAACGCCAGCCGAGTGCCAGTCGTCAGGCCTTTAAAAGCAACTGCTTGGCCATTTATACGGGACAGTTGTCTGAAGTATGTTTGGGTTGCACGCATTCTCCCCACATTCTCGTATGCACATGCATACGGAAGGCATAACCATGTAGTTCTATCTACGGCTTTAGTAATAGTAGAGCCCATTATTACTAGTCATCAGTTCAGCGCCACTTGCGACTTCCCGTGTCAAGGGGACATGGCCTGTACGGTGAGAACCACGGTGGCACGTGGCAACAGTCTCAGGAGAGGCCCTGCACCTTAATTCACTCCATCTACAGAGGCAGCAGCTAAATTTGCCACCTGCTGTGCTTCTTTCGTGGCCTGCCGGCGGATTCGAACGTTTGACCTTTACTTCTGATCCTTGCTGCTGACTAAGTTAACAGCAGAGTTTCTCTTGAGCTCCTTAGTGCGTCTCATGTTTGCTTTCTCCATTTTGCGCCTGAGCACAGAGCAACTCAGACAAGCAGGCCAGAGACAGAAGGTCGGGTCGCTTCATTTGTGACAATAGGGAAGAGCTAGCATCATGTTGTTGTGTAATAGGGGCTGTGTAGTATGGGCAGGCAAAGCAGCTCTACAAACAATGAGCTGAAGCAAGCTGCACCACTGAGGGCGAATTATATCTGTATGTATGAGCCAGTGATTAAGTTGCATCGACAATGGGGCCCACCGAAACGCTTCGAACAGCTGAGCTTTGGACGGTCGCGGCGCTTCCCTACTCACAGAATATTGGCGAAACGCATGTCAACATAGCCTTTCTTTGAGGGCCACATGCCCGCCTCCACTGTTACAACAAGCAGCCGCGCTTCAATCAGATACGCCGTACCCGTGACGGCGGGATTCGCAGTAGCGCCATAGGGAAGGGGATGATGAATTTCGCTACATGTATTATGCCTGCACCTCTTCACCAAACAATTATTTTTACCTGGCGAGGCCTGGATTAGCTCTTGCCCAACGGGTCCACTTCTTGTAGGCGGCATCCCACGACATTTCTTTAGAACGGCCTTTCCTCCTCCTGATGGCATCTGATGCAAGCTCCTTCAACCGACCTTCCTGACGCCGTTGAGCCGCAGACAAGACCGAAGCAGCAGCGCTTCGATTCCCTTCCTCGTGCGGTTTGAGAGTATCCGACGACCTGTGGGATTCAGCTCTCTGTAAGCGGATTTCAAGGGCCAGCCTGCTTGTAACTGCCTTGCACCTGTCCTCGCGAGTAGTTATGTAGTCATCTGGGATGCGGAAAACTTTCTTACGCCCTATGGAACGCCACAGCAGACCATTTATATAAACTTGACGCCAGCTTCAAGCCTGTTCTCTCTACAGAGCCAACGTGAATGAAGCAACTAGGCGTTGCGATTGAGACAGGATAAAGGGTAATCGGGATAAAGACGCATCATCATTTCCTTAAGGGCGGCGTACCTGTGGTGTTTGTATGACCATCTCCTTTATTTTGTTGCCGTTGTCTTTGGTCGGCATTCAGTTTTTCATATTGAGGAGCGTCTCCTGTGAAACTTGCAAACACCAACAAACCCGCGAGCAGTCGGCCACCACCGAGAGTCTGCTGCAGTATCCTCTGGCAGTCACAACTGCCCGTAGAAAAAGGCCGAAGGCACCTCAGACAGAATAAGTAGAAGAAACGCACCTATTGGAACAAGTTCGCAACGCCATTTCTTGTTATAGCAGCGGTTCATGTCAAGTTCGTAGATTCCCTTATAGTTTGATGGGTCCGGAGGGCACTCAGTGCGACCTTTTAACTGCGCTGTGCTTTGTCCAAGTGCCTCTGCTGCAAGAGACTCTGAATCTAGCACAGCTGCGGCTCCTAACCGGCCCCTGGATTGCCACTGCCTTGACCAAATACGTTCGTTCATGCTAGCATTGTGCTGCTTTCGACATCCCTGTTGCTGTTCTTGGGCGCTTACAACAGCCCCTAAATCTGGGAAGGCGCGTGGTCTTTCTTCGGTTGCTGTTGCTTTTGTTGGGTTGCCTTGTGGCGGGCAAAGATGTGCTGGTGTATGTCTCCTGTTACCACTGTCAATTGGAGCGAAATGAGGACTAGAAACGCTGATTTCCGCTTCCTGATCTCTGCAGAGCCCCATATCGATTTCCGCAGCAATGCGACTGAGGCGACGCGTGCGCCAATCACTGTCGTGCAGCAGGTCCAGCAACCGCTTGCCCGCTGGTTTCAAATGATGACTATCGTGATGCTCTACTGTCGTGGTGATGCTATTTTCCTTGGACTCCTGAAGATTCTCTTGTGCATGGTTTGGACCAAGAGGAGGGACTGCAGATGACAAAACCGACCGAGGAGGCCTTAGGGAAGGATCGCAGTCGTCGCAGCCCTTTAGGGTAAATGTTCGAGACTTCTTACTCTCCATGCTAGCATGAGAATCAGCGGCAACGTCCTGTGACCTTCCAAAGCGGACCTCATGATAAACCGAGCTAGTCCAGGTCGAAATATTCGGCTCCACGGTGATGCAGACGCTCTGAGGAGGTAAAGGCAAGCCCCCTCGAGTCGCCAGAACTTGCCCATCGCCTTCGGTCGTCTTTCCATTGGAAAACACACCGGACACTGACTCTTTGCCACTCACTGCATGCCGTTTCAAACGTCCTTCTACACGCGAAAATATGAGCGAAGGATCCGGCAGTAAATCGCTTATAAGCGCTTCTGCGCATGCCAAACCAGACAGCGGTAGCGCCCCTGCTGCCCTGTCTACTGCGGCGGCGAGCGAAGGGCTCAGCGATTCGTTGTCCGTAGCTCTTCGAATCTCCCTCGTATGATGTTCGATTCCAGGCGCTTGATCTGCCGCAGTTTCGGCGTACAGAGGGTCGGATACAGGTGTGGGTGGCTCGCTCACTGCATCCCCATCAGCCGTATCTTCCGTGACATCACCATTTGCACTTCCCATGAGGGACGCATCACCAAAGGCGCTGATAATACTCGTAACATTCCTCCCTTTCATGACATCTTCACTCAGAAGCGAGCCCCATCGTTCCACAGCTCTCGCCACGGGGCTCTCCGTAGTCTGTGCGCCTTCCAGCTGTTCCTGCTGCGTGTGAGGAACCTGTGCTGCTGTGGACTTCACCGGCCTTGACGCTGCCTTCTGTGTATCTTCAGCAATGAAGGGCTTGCTCAGGTCATTTCTCCTTTTGCGCGCTTCCTTCTTCAGACGACGCGCCTCTACCAAATTTGCTGCCTGGCACACGCAAACACAAGACTGCTATCGCTTTTCATTCCCGGAGACCTAGCGACAACACAAAGCCTTCAACAAACTGAGCCACACAGCCCAGTATTTACATGGCCGGCATCTCCCAGGGCACGCTGCATATATCAAAAAAAGTCTAAGAATGGTAATCTCTTCCCTGTGGCCTAGGCACAGGTCGCCACATAGCTTTACTTCGCAAGATAGGAAGAAAGCTAGGCTTGTAAGGAAATGGTTGTGCGCACTGCTCTGTTCTCTGCTTGCCTGAAGTCGAAGCCGGCCAATGACGAATTCCTTAGAAAGCTGTAACTTCTCAACTTCTGCACGAAGAGGGTTGAGGCCCCTGTGGCGAAGAGCACTAACTGCCAAGGGGGGGCCCACGCATCCTTTAAATTTCTTGACTTCTTCTGTCACCTGAGACAAGACCCACCACCGAATGCAACTCTCATATTTCCCATAGCCAGCTTACCTCCAGGAATTGTTGAGCCCAAAAATATGACAGCAGGACTTCTATACCCGAAGAAAGCTTCCACAAGCGCAACGTGCACGGGCCCAGGGATGAGAAAAAAGACAATAAAAGCCCAAGTTATCTTTTGAAGGGCACCTTAGACCCACAAGCTGAAGGACTTTTATGAGAGACTTTTGCTCAGGCAGGTCAGCCTTTGTCAGTACGATCTGATAGGGGACGCGGTGGCGCTCGAAGAAAGACAGTAGACAAAGATCGCTCGACTTCAACCCCCAACGGGAGTCAACGAGCAGGAAGACTCGTCTGAGATTTCTGAGCACGATTTCCGGCAGAAGCAACATGAGAAGCAAAAGGAACACTCTACTTAGTGCTCAGAATGGCTTCCTCACTACCAGCCAGTTGCCAAATCACGCCTGACGCCTCCGTCCCTTTTAGTGTGGAAGTCTGGAACGCCCAACTAGCGTCGCCGCAGCGAAAATTACAATCTATCCAGCGCCTCTCGGTGGAGCGGGACAGAACAACCCATGCCCTAACGAGAGCCGCTACGCTGTCGGTGCAAATGCTTCTGATTACTCAGCTTGAGCTCCGGGAAAAACCGAGACCCCGTCGCTCGCGTCCGTACTCGTAGTGCAAGCGTTGCAGGATACTCACGGGCGGGTTTTTAGGTAAAATAAACACATTTCTGTCCACTGTAATCGCTTCGACGGTTGTGCCTCGGCGTAGCCGTATCCAGGAAGGTCCACTAGGCACAAAGAGCATGGAGATCCTGCCTACAATTCAGCGCAAATACAAACGAAGCATTTTCGAGAATACACCTTCCTGGCCGGCACGTCCTCTTTCCGCCGTCTGCCTATTCCAATCAATTCGCTATCCATCAGTATCTCTGGCTCTGTATTTCTCATCCCACTTCTGTCAGTTTCGTTTCAATTAGGTTTGCTTCGCCCTTGTTTGGCTTTGCCGGTGTTGCTTGAAGCTAGATGTGTCTGCTACGCTGTAGCCATGTGCACTCTACGAGATCCAAAAAGCGCTGCGTCCCCAAGGCAGCCGGCAGCATCGTCAACAGCCCAATGATCCTTATCTTCCCAGCAAAATTGAGTGCACACCTTGAAGAAAAACAGCTCTTGGGTACTCCCAGGTCTCCTCGAGACGGCGGCGGTGCCGCTGCGTCCACAAAGCTCATTAACTAGGGTGCTTTTCCCTGCATTAGACCTCCCCGCAAACGCCACCTGTGGCACTCGTAAACAATATCACAATCAAGGCGCACAGGACCTTTCCTGAACTGCTTAGAGCCAACAAACAACATATGGCCCCGAATGGACCACGGCACTTGTAACCAACGAGTCAATATGCAAACCGACGTCTCGCTTTGCGTCGCATCATCATTTACTCGGCACCACAAAAGCCGCCCGTAAGCATACTACAAAGCCTTCACAGTATTGCAGTCGATTCATTCTCTCATTCACTGTGATCCCCCTCCCCACATTTTCCTACTTAACCTGGGCAGGAGCACGACGGAGGATACTGACTGATTGACTGAAGGAACGGTACCTCGGGATACAAAGAGGGCGGGAGCTCGTCCGCAGTCAGTGCTTTCTTCCACAATTGTAGGCGAGGCTTTAATTGATTGAGGAAGAGAGGGCAGCGCGCTGATACTGAATGGGGATCACCTTAAACACCGAAATACATGTCACACAGCGATGCACTTGATTCAGGAACCATGAACAGCGGCCTTCTTTAGGGGCTACCGACAAGAAAGGCAGTGGCCCAAGTGGGAAGAGAACGGAGGGCCTGAGGAAGCTTAATTCACCTCTCTTCAATAAACGCTGCGCCCGCTGGCAACGGGGCCTGCCGAGATTCTCCTTAAGCACTTGTCTCTGTACTATTGGATCGAGATGTCTAATAGAACGCAATCTGCGGCGTAGAGGTACGGGCCGCGAGGGGCAAGCTACTTCACGACTCTCTCCCTTGGGCTTCGTAAGGGGCGAAGGAATAGTCCCCTCGTGAGCTAGCGTGCCCATCTCCCTTCGCGCTGCCCACCGCCACTGGGTGTCTAGTAAACTATTTTGTATGCGGCCAGCGTGATTAGAAGGAGCGGCTTGATGATTCGATGAATCTCCTGTCCATCTTGCGACGCGTGTAAGACGCAACCTCAAAACAGGTGAAGGCGAGCAGACAGCCTCTTTACGTGAAACTGATAAGGCATTAGAAAGCTGCAGCAGGGGTAGAGACACATGCGAAGGTAGTTCGCAGGGGGACGGTGAAACAAGGCCCCAGGTTGTGCGCGGCGGGGTCGTACAAAAACACTTAGGGAGGGAGGAAAACCGAAGAGCCATCTCTATATAACATGCAGCATGATCCGGGAGTCGAAGATAGACAACGAGTAGAGGGCCCGCGAGGAGCAAACAGACAGCTTTCAGAGCCTACAAAACGTTGAGAAACGTCAATGAAACGTGGGAAGCGGCCACTCCAGCCTCAGAGTCCATGCGGCACGGAGTGGCCATATCAGAGCCTCGCTCCCTGACAGAAATGGTGTACATAGTCTTTGCTATAACCTAACAAGCTTTTCAATGCCAATGGTGTAGAATTCCTGGAAGCCGGGGCTTATTAGAGCTCATCTGTGTGCTGAACCGGCACAAAACAACACAAACCTACAATCTAGGGAGAAAACAGAACTACAGTGTTACTAAAAAATATTTTCAAGCGGGGTTTATTATTGTGCAAGGACGTCACGATAGTAGGAGCAGCAGTTGGGGCTGTGGTGTCGGGATCCACAGTGGATCGGGTGGAATGCGTTACTGTAGAAGCTTACTACCTTGGCTGACCCCATCAGTGAACTTTATGGAAATTTTGTGACTCACACACATTTTTTGTCAAGCAGCTTCTTCACTTGAGTAACGGCTTCCTCTGAAATTTGAGTTGCCAGTGACTTAACACGAGGCTGCCCCTGCAATGCATATTCGTCGTTCCTCTTCGGTCGCCTCTACTGCTTTTTGCCTTGCATCCGCACAATTTTTCTTTGCTACTTCAAGGGCACCAACATAGCTAGGCCACACTTGTCAATGCTTCAAGAGTGCAATCTGCAAGGAAGACAACCAGCGGCAAGCTTCGAGCAACACGGTGCTCGGTATGGCGGAAATTGTAGGGATGGCTCGACGCGTGTTCTAAAGTGTTGCGGGCGTGTTCTTAGGTGTAGCGCTTTAAAGCGCTAATATATATTTACAGACGTTTTACAGCCAAGCCAGAGCGGGTCTGCAAAGGAACGGCGAAGTGGGATCTTCAGGCAAAGCGGCCTTCGATGGACGGCTAGCTACTACAGGCTGTCGCATTGTTGGTCAAGCAGAGAAGCGCCTATTGTCTCCATTTAAAATTTAGCAAATTAACTGATCAGATCAACGCACTACTAGATAATGGTGCCCCAAAAAATGAAAATGTTTCGTGGTGGCTTTTATTTTACGTTAGGTATGAGACAATAAAGCATCTCATGCAAAGAGCCTTGCGGTTGTAGTGATGGTTATCACAAATACATATAGTTTCAGAAGGCCCCACAGGCAGCTACTACGGACGGCCGGAAAGTTGGAAGATCTGTTTTTTTATCGGCTCCAGGAGCACCAAAACATAGAGACCCAACGCTCCTCGGACCATTGGTTCCAGGGCTTCTGCAAACGGGAAACAGTCTCTACTTTATAACCCTAGCGTGCTACACATGAAACTCTCTGTAAATACGAAGGGCAAAGATAACTACTGAACCCTTCTAGAGTGGCCCCCTGCATGGCGGTTTAGAGGCTCACTGTCAGAGTAATGAGTTCGCAGTACAAGGCCTGCTGAGCAGCGGCAAGTGATGCAGACCGAGAGCCAGTTACTAACTCCACCACCAGCAATATATATGGCAAACGATTGATGGCGAACTCGCTCCTCTACGGGCTTATTTTCGATAGCCGTGCTCGCCCCCAGGTACCTCTCATTTTCAACCTCTTTCTTTTACGAGTTGGACATGTGGTGCCCGTTCATACTCCCGCTATTGTCGGTTCAGCGTTAGTAGGATACACCCAGGCAAAGTGTTTTACTTTCGGTAGCAAGTGCATGCGCTAGGCTTTCCTTCGAGAGAGCAACGGAGACCCCAGTCTCCTCCTCAACTCCCTGGGAGCCTCCGGAACTCTGTGTTAGTCATATTCACAGGAATGATGTGGAATCACTACTCATAATCAATGTCATCAGTGCTCTTGTGCCGCACTGCGACGCTTCAAAGGCTTGCATAAATACGATTGGCTCCTCGTCCCCTGTCGAGCAGGGTCTTCTCTCGGCATGCATTTCTGCGTGTTCCTACTTCACAGGCAAAGCTACACCGCCTAGTACAAATGTACCTTCGGCAGTAGATACTTTTCATACATTTGGCCCAGCTGCATACTTCAAGTACAAGTAACTCGTTTGAAAGACGTACAGAAAAAGGAGCAAGCCAAAAATCATCATCAGTGGACTCGTCAGCGCTCTATTAAGCCGCCCTAGGACAAATGGTACCCCAACACAACTCTGGCTGCATCTGTTTCCCAAAGCTGTTTGCTTTACGCGGTACCCAGTAATGTGAGCATATAGCAGCTGTCGAGTTCCCTTTTCTCTTCTGTCAAAGCAACTTACAGAATGCACTATTTCACTTGAAAAAAAAACAACACGAATCTTACTCCCGCCAAGGAACGCGACAAGAAGGAATATCTACGGCACCTGCTGTCCCTGCACATCCTCCGCGGTTGCTGAGTATCAGCAGCATAGCGCTCTCAATAGCAATCCCAAATCGTTATTATTCTAGCTGTTGGCCTGATGCATGCTGATGCATGCTTTATTCTGATAACTGGGTAACAATAGAACGCCAGATGTTACGTGAGAGTCAGGCAGACGTGGGGCCACAAAGAGTTCCCCAGCAGTGCCACTTTGAAGCCGAAGTTATCCGCACAAGGCAGACGCGCCCCAAAAGCGCCTCGTCCCTGAAAACAAAGAAGGATACTGGTGTTCAAAAAGCATGCTGATGCTGACAGCACAAAGCACAAAGGTTTATACACTGCAAGATGCCGCGGAGACCACAACCGGCAACTACAAAAAGACAAAGACACGGAGAAGCTCACAACTCAAGCTATGTACTGTGCAGAAAATAGGAAGGACTATAGGGTGCAAAAAACGTGCCTGTCCACAAGGACTTTGACGTATTGTTTCGTGTGGCCAACTGTGTGGTCGCTGCGATCCGAATGGAAAGAGAACCATACCTGAGCAACCTCGGAAAACAGACAATGTGGACGGCACAGCATTTCGAGATGCACCACAACATCCTGGGAACGGCCATAAGCTGGAAAAATTCGCCCGAACTCCAAATAAAGCTACCTTGCCTCCTGAAAATTCCTACGTCCTTCCCGCCTGACGAGCCACTGCTGCTTACGCCTGTCAGAAACCAGTTCTGGACGTGGCTAAAGCGCACCTTGTGAACTGTGTCGACCATCCAGTCGTAGCAAGTATAGGATTCGAAGAGCTGCGTCACTTCTCTGCTGCGTCGCTTGACCACCTGCGACGGAAGTTGCTTCATTGCTGCCGCTGGGGTGCCTGGGCGGGGGTAGAACTGGCTGATGTTGACTGCCTGCACGAATGCACAAGTAACAACCTACATTTGAACACTAAGGCTATCATAATGAAATAATAAGAAACGGCCGGGCAAAAATCTGCCAAAGTGTCCTGCTGCGATGCCAACGCAGTGCTACTAAGAATAACGCACGGGGAAGCTATACTCTGACAACAGCTCCAAAGTCTGGCGGTGGTCCTCTTCTGTCTCCCCCGGAAAGCCGCAGATGATATCAGTCATGATGCTCATTTTTGGGTGGGCTTGAAGGCACGCGTCAACCACTGTTTTGAATTGCTCCACCGTGTAGTCACGCTTCTGTGTACAAATCAAGACACCGGCAGACAGACAACGTGGCCGCAGTAACTAGACAACTCTTCATCTTCAGCCATAACCACTGAACGCATGCAACAAAATATCTTGCAGCACCCGACAGACGCCACTCATGTGCATACAGAAAAGTTGGCAGCCCGAAACCACAAAAGCACTTCGGTTCCTCTGGAAAAGCAATGCAAATAAAAGCCTCTGAGCTTCAAACAAGGATACTGTAAGTGCTGAACGGACCATACGACTGAGGACCCGGTTGCTTCCGGATTGCACCGGCAAGTGACAGAACTCAAATACATTCGGATGGCCTAAAATGTCTGTCGCCGCCGTTAGCTGACCCAGCAAGAACGGCGGGTTTCCCATCCCCACGCGCAGCATAACTTCCTCTCGAAGGGGCAACTTCAGAAGGCGACGGAGAAGCTTTGTGAGGCTGCTCCCTATATCCAAGCCGTAAGCTCCTACAGATCCACAAATATACAACCACGATAACAACTGTTCCCTACTTCTACTCCCGTATCCCCCTGTACACACCACCTCCAATGAAGGAGAGAGACTGGCACAAAAACACAGACAAAGGACTAATCTAAGCACCAAACCTTCTTGACGTCTTTGCTTTTTACAGCAGTGTACCAGGGGGAGATCTGCAGCCCTCCGGGAAAAAAGATCCTCCTCCTCTCGTAATGCCACAGCCACACAGCTTCCCTACCTGTATCTTCGCTCGTAAGCCAGATCTGAGTTGCGCCCTCTTCTAAGGCACTGCTAACTCGGGATTCAATAACCTCCTCGGGGTAACTACCGAGGTCACCCCTGCGTCATCATGATGGCCAGCACCAGACAAAGAGAGCAACTACGAATGGCTAATTAATGTGTCCATCTACCAATGCAAAGTGGTGGTGCATGAGATGTCCATGAAAAGCTCGCTGATGCACTTTTTGGAGGGGCGAAAGACGTTTTTATCCTTCTCACAGCGAAGAACGACAGACGCCGTCTCGCACCTTGCATGCTTTGTTTTGCAGTAAGTGCAATTGCCAAGGCAGCCTGTGCTAATGGGAACAATTTCTATAAGACGATTGCGGCGAATCTTCGGTAAATTTAGAGGCGGAAGCCTGCAGAGGAAAAATGACAGCTGCAAAATTTGACAATCGCAACATCAAGGATCCCCGCATTGTACGGTGAATGTCTCCAACTGCCGAATCATGCACTCTTCTGTGCCCTCCACTAATTTGCAGTTTCACGACAAGTTAAATCGATGTTGTGAGACGCAATCTGTTAAGGAGCTAGTTACCCCAGCTTTCCATGTGCAAATTGCTCGAGACTATAGTTGTAAGGCCATGAGGGGCACACTGTGGTGTTGAAACACCTCACCCTTTGCCGCTCGTGAGGTGGACAATTCTACCTTGAAGTGTTTCTTCAACAACTTCCACAATCCGCCCAATACATGCTACACCTACGATTGAGCACTGAGACAGCAACGCGTCTTGCCAGGATAGCTGTGCCTCTCGTGTGCTTTGGTCTCGTCTGCCTCCCTTGGATGCCCCAGGAACGCAGCCTGCCACAACGCAGGGGATCCTCCGTGTGAGTCTCCGAGTTGTGCGCGTTTGCCCCCTTTCCGGATCTGCTCCGTCCCGTTGGCGCTGCTCTCCGTGCTGCTGTTTCTGCTGTTGCTGCTGTTCCACTAAGCTGTGGGTCCCACTGTCATAAGTCCTATGCGCACTGTCCATGCGGGATTGAGAGAAATAGGCAGTCCTTCCCTGTTGCCTCGTACTACAGGTTCCTGTGGTCTCCGCATTGTTTGGCATTTCGCCCAGTGCAGCTCTGATGACTGAATATAAGGCGAACTCTGATGGGCTTTTCACTGTGCAAGAGTTCACCACACAAATATCTGCTTCCTCCAGAGAGTCTACAAAGCGGTACCCCGACTCGTGCAGCAGGCCTTCTGCAGACCAAAAAATATCCGCAGAAGCACGCACAAGCCGCACTGTGGAAATCATGTAAGGGGCAAAAAATACCATGTTGCAGAAAACAAATGACACGAACACCATATTGCATAAGGAAAAGTATGCAACACATTCCACATGCCGCGCAAGGTAGCCTTTGTGATATCTGTGGGGAACACCAGCCCTCTGACTCTCATCCACAATTCCATTCCATTAGGAGGCCATAAACACTGAACGAGTAGAGACAGTGAGCACAAGGAGTACCTACGCATGTACTCCGAGTCCGATACGTTGTGGGAACACCCGAAAGTCTTAAAAAAAATCTTCGCGCGTCCTGGAAGAAAGGCCCCTTCAACAGCGTTAGCAGCCGATGATGGGGGAGTCGTTGCAGCCGTCGAGTTGTCCCTGTCACTGGTTTGATTGCCTTCGCTGTCCATCTGTTTTGTGCTGTCCATCTGCTTTGTAGTTCGTCGCCTCGTCGTACTTGGTTGAAAGTATGTGTACAGACCCCTTGAGCGTGCAGCTCTTTTCATGTCGTCATCGCTACTTCGTAAGTCCTCAAGGTCGGTGCCGCTGATATCTGCTTCTTCCACTTCCTTTTCCTCGGCCTCTCCCTCACCGGCACAACCACAGGCACCACTACAACAGCCGTTATGTGACTGCAGCTTGCCGGCATCGGCATCCTGTAGTTTCGCTGGTTCGCACTGCATATCCTTTTCGGCTCCAGAAGCACTACCTCCCAGAAAACGCCAAGCAAGGAAGCCAGCCAATGCCACGGCAGCACCAACTTCCACAGCTATGACAGTTACATTGCCTCGCATCCCACCTGAAACTTGCAGGGCCACAGTGGCCCCAGCGATCACTGCACATGCTGCGCAAACCGTAGGGACTCCAAACTCCCGTACAGGAGGGGATACGCCCCGGCCCCGAGGTTGCGATGAGAGCATTCCGCACGTAGGACGATCTCTGTCTGATGGCACGATGCTCTCTGCGGTCCAAGGGAACCTCCCTGTTCGGGAAACAATTCCTAAAGACCAGTGAATTTTACTCCGCAAAGCACTGTGTCTATTATGCGAGCAGATTCATCTCGACAACTTCCTCTGCCTGCCGCACTCCTCCTTCTCTACTGTTCAATGGTGACGTACGAAATATCTTTGCATAGTCTTGCAAGCTTAGAAGGATGGCATCCCTGCTTCAGCCCTCAGGGGTAACTGGCGGAAATAAGGTGATAGGTGAGCCCCGCAGCAAACAATCAACGGAGAGCAATTCCTCTTATTATCAGTGATATTCGATAAACAGAAGTGACGGCGGAAATTCATGAAGGACCTCTGCGGACGATTGCCAGTAGTGGAGTTGCCCACCGTTCCCATCGAGGCTATCTGAGCGTGTGCTTTAGGATTCCCCAGAATTCCCAGCAACACCACTTGAAAAACAGCAAAGGCAAATAAACAGAAATAACAAGAGCACGGAGAGGGCTCATCATGGCACATGCAGTGGCGTCGAAGTCGACCCCTCGAACATGCTATGGCTTTACTAGACCGCAGGCAAAGAGGAAACTATAGCTAGGATATGAAAACGCCCAGTTTTTAGTCTCTTTACCACTGCTTTTTCCCCTAGCGCTAGCCTCATTTTCGCCCCATGTTGTCAATCCGGGCATTTTGATTTCTAGACACTAGAATCCCTGTGCTTGCCCCGGCTTCTGACACCCCATAATCGAACCGTTAACTACTTCTTTTTCAAGTTCTCCTGCCACTCACCGAAAATACGCCTTTCCGCATTTGCCTAGTTTTGGGAGTCAGGGACTGGCTGCATTCGTCACGGCGTTCGATACGCTGCCGCAGCTGAGCTGATAGAGCATCTGTCAACTACCATACACAAACTGAAGAAAATAGCTCGTAGCGCTCAACGGCCGCTGGAACGTCAGTCGTGGATCCACTAAGTGTAGTTGTAGATAGGGTGCTGGCTCCAAAGTACAGTCTCTACAGGTTCCTAAGCCACACTTGATCCGTAAGCGCACGCAGCATCAGGGCGAGTTCTGTAGTGAAAGAATACCCAACATGGTAAGAACAGTCGGAAAAAGGCTAGAAAAAAAGAGTACCGGCCTAAGCGAGGCAGTGCCGGAAAGTGGATGAGGCGCTCTTTTGTTCCATTGGCTATCACTTGTGTTCGCAAATTTGTGTGCGGTTTGAAAAGCCGTACACAAATTAACTTTCGATATTGAGTGATGTTTTCCCACGGTCTAGCAAACCCTTTGAAAATGCTACCGCCTCAACAACATTTGCTGCAGTGTTACGCGCTCCAATGAAAGAGCAAAGGCTGTTGCAGCAAACGCGATAGAACGGTTTATGCAGGCCTATGCTATGAATGGGAAATGTTAAGCAGAGCAGGCTAAAACATGAGGGTGTTTATCGCTTCAGATTTCTGTTGAGAAAGCCGAGCTGGGGAAAAAACACTCCTAGTAAACCGTGGACGGTTACAGCTTAGAGCAATGCAAGTACAGGCTGCTTCCCGCTCCTACCCACGCTACATCTTCCACATTATAAAGAGCAACTCACACATGAAAGTCACCCTGAGAACGCGGGAAAGATGTGTGGGAGATTGACCTTTTAACGGTCTGGTCATACTTGCACGTTGTGGGTTCGCATCGGAGAAGTAACAGAAAGCAAACCTTGTAGAACCCCTGAAAGAAAAAAAGAGAACAGTGAAAGGCCTAAATAATGGACCTGCAGATATCACATCAGGAAGGGCACTACGCTGCCGTTCTTTCATCCTACTGGAGAGCTAGTTGGAGCAGTCGCAAAGTTTCATTCTCCATTTGAACGTGAAACGACGGGCATTGCCAACATCACAACGACTTCCACAGAACGAAGACGGCAACGTAAAAACCTTTTCCAATGTAGCAACGATGCGGCTCATGAGGGTGTAACCCGACAACATTTACTGGGGGAGCGAACTTAAGGCAAACCTATTTGGTGATGCTCTCGTACACTGAACCTACCTAAAGGGAACAGGACAGGACTTGAAAGGCTAGATGAGAGTCAAGCGCCGCATGGTGCTACGCCTTTACACTACCAGCAGCTGCGCTCCCCTTATTTGACAGGTTACATCTAATTGGCAACAAGGAGACCACCGGAAGTATTCCGCTGCCTTTGTGAAGGTCGTTGAGCGAAGGAAATAGTTCTTTGCAACAGGTGTCGTGGAACACTGCTTGGCTAGTGTGTCAGTTAAGATGTGCAGTGTCTTAACGAAAGGTTCCACCGTCAATTTCAAGAGCTGAAGAGAAGCAGAAGCGGAGATGCCAGTAGTGTAAGGCGTATGGGTTGCCGCAGAGGGATAGCGGGGGAAACGAGGAGGCGAATTAGAGCTCGGCCCCAGCGGATGTCGTCAGAGGGGCAACTAACTTCAGGCAAGCGAAGGCGATTGAGTGCGCTGCCCCCGAAAAGCAGCATGAGCAGCGTGATGTGTGTTGAATCAAACATACAGGGACACGTTGTGAAAGGTTCCCTCTCATGGGAACTCAAGGCTCTTCGGTCAGGTGAAACCTGCAAGAGGCGGGGGGGTAAAGTCCATTACATTACAAACTGTGCCAGCCCGTACAGGCCAAGACCTACATACTAAGAAGTGGCCATAGGCACTGAGAGAACTCAGGGTAAGGGCGACGAAAGGCAACAGCAAAGCATGGGAATTGCGGGAGACGAGTCTCCTATGCACCAGCGATAAGGCCAAAAGCCATGTAAGTCTCCCCAAGCTGGAAGCATTGGCACCTGATGCAAGACTGAGCCAATGCCTTATATGCAGATGCTACAGCAGTGGCCAAGGCTTATGTTGAAAGAGGGAAGCAGAGCTCACAAAAGGTAGACCTTGCTAGCGTGACTACTGTTAAGTAGGAAAGAGGAAAGGCCACCGAACCGCATGGGGTTCCCAATAGAGCTGAAGTGGAAATGACACCTCAGATGTGATACCAGTAGCTGTAGACGGCAGGTAACATCTGGAGGCTACTGTGCAGCGTGGTTAAGGGAGCTAAGCTTTCCTCTGAGATACGGATGCATGAATGTGAAGCGATTGTGGGAGAGCGCTTACCATGCAGTTTCACTAGCCCGATCATGCTTAAGGTGCGAACCTCGTGCTACGTCGCCCACAGAAAGCCTCTCGTTTTGCCATGGCCAATAAAGAACCGCTACACACCGACCACGCGAAAAAGGGGCTGTCGAGGTGGCGTGGTAGTGCATCACTAATGGGTGCTCCCTAGGGGAAACTGCACCTCATGACCTTATCCTGGACTAGGCGAGCTAAGGGACTAACAGTCTGGCATTTAAAGTCAGGTAAACTAAGGAGCTACATGAGTGGTCAGCGAAAGAGTCCAGCAATCAAAATAACACAAAACATAACCAAAAAAAGTGCGAGCGAGGACACCAGTGGAGCACGCATACTAGATGCTGGCCTAGGACGTCTCCCAAATAACTGCGGCAACGAAAGATGCACCGTTTCCCCACACTCTCAAGCACCATAAGGAAAATCGCAACGCGAAGCTCAGGATCCCAATAGAAGAGCTACTGCACGAGGTCCAAGTTAACACACGCACTTCAGGGACTTAGTGTCCTGTTGGTTTTGCCGGGCGTGGGAAAGTTATCCTCCATTCACGTACGTGAGGAGCATAAAAAACCGCTCCTGTGTGTGCGTGCGTCCTGAATATCACTTCCGGCCTACAGAGAAGGCGCGACTGACGAGTAAGAGCCACCTTACCCCACCGCCATCTTCAAACTGGATTCCATCGAACAGAGCGAATGCAGTAATTCTGCACATACTTGAGGTGCTTGAAGAAAATCAAGAACATCAGACTTGCGATGGTTAAATTGCATCCAGAAGTGTTCGCAGACAGTTATATGCAGGATTGCCACCACAGCGTTAACATTATCATCACATCCTACTGAAGATAGGTAAGCTCCCGACCAAGGTCTTGATGTACAGAATGACGCCGGACCCGTTCACATTTCATAAGCTGATGGTAAAGAGGGCCCTTCTTTTTTCCCAACGTATGCGTCGACTATCATGGTTGACAGTAGGCAAGATAATTCAGAAGACAGGAGAGTATGCATGACTGTCAACTACCAAGAATCAAACGTCCCCATTAATGCTTCTGATTTTACTCTGCTCCCTATCAACACCGTTCTAGAGATGCGCCAAACAGCTAAATATTTCCATACAGTTGATCTCGAAGCGAGATTGTATCATAATCTTATGAAAAGCAATGGCCTTTGGAAGGCTGTGTTTCACTCAGTCTCGCGATAACTTGAGTAACTGGCTATACTGTTCATAATCAAGGTTGCCTCGGCTACATTCCACATTGATATCAGTAGGCATGTACAGCATTTGCTGCGTCAGTGCTCCACCGCTTATCTTGACGACGTACTAACATACAGCCCTGATCTCTCCAACGACGTTAACATTTTGCAGCAGCAGCATTTTGCAGCAGGAGTTCAGCATCTTTCTAAAGTGTTGATTCTATCCTAAAGGCATGCAAATACGAGTTTGCTGGACAAGAGCTCACTTGTCTGTGCTGCTCCGTCAGCCCTGCGTGTATCAGCCCAGTTATTGGCAAGCTACACGCTATTCGGCTGTGGTAGGAGGAGCTGGCTAACGACAAGCGTATCTATTCCTCGGTGCTATCAACTTCTGCCGCGTATTTATGGCTCCTGAGTTCGCATGCTTTGCTCGTCCAACTTATATTCTCACGTGGAATGATGACGCTTCCCAGTGGACAAAACATCACAACCACACTCTACGGCGCACGAAGAAGCACATAATGGATTGTACGCCCCCTGCAAGTTCCCGATAGAGCGAAGACTTTCGGGGTATACATGGACGCCTCAGGGTCTGCAGTAGGGGAGGTTCCTGAACAACCCACTCCTCAGGCTCCGCAGTAGCGCCGGTTCTGGAAAAAGAACACAAGCCAACCCTCTTCCTCAGCCATGTTTTGAGCCCGGCTGTGCAGAAATATTCAATGTGCGAGAACTTGTCATTGTAAGCATGACTTCAATTATTGTTAGCCTCCAGTTAACGGGCGTCTAGTGATCGTCAAGCACTCACTAATTTGCAGCAGCTGAATGAGTCGTAGCGTGGAACCGTTCAGGCCTGTGCGCTAGTGTCTCAAAAACAAGCACTGCCATCAAGCCCACACTGCATACTGACTTGCCGTATATGATAAATGAAAATTTCACTGCATCTAGAATAATCTGTAGCAATCAAAGGCTATCGGGTGCGCGATTGTGCTACTTTCAGTGCCACATATGAGCATCCCGATGCCAACGTTTGCCTACATGAGTCTACCTCTACTTAATGTGCAAGCCTCTGCGAAGAAGCAACGTAACTCGCGTTCACCCAGTTGAGGCCTTGTTCACCAATGAATGCTTAATATTTGCTTATTACCTTTCTATTTAACGAACAGTATGAGGCAGTGTGTCATCATTTCGTTCTATAACAACCATCATTAGCGGACTGCAGGGCTCATCATTGGCGATGCATCTTCCTGCTCAGCTGCTACCTGCTATGGACACTATTGCGATACTGTGCGGGCAAATAAACTGAAAGTAGCATTATACCGGATTTGTCGAATATGCTCAGCACCAAGTGGACGAACTTTCAAGATATCTGGTAACCCATGTACATGCAGCGAAACACTCAAGCTTCGCATTGTATAATCTCTGCATAATACTACCTAATGCCCCACATTGGCCGGGATAATCTGAATGCACGAGCCAATTCTGGAGCCCCTAGCTCTGCAAGCCTGTCCTGGAACGCGGCTGAGGAAAAAGGAAAGCCTCTTCACCTCTCTCCCCACAAGCCTAAGGTATTTTTTCAGTCGCATCATCTTCCAGATAAATTCTTGGTTTCGGGAAACAATATATATCAAACCCGTAGTTGTATAGGAGGGAAAAGCAAGCGCTTGAGTCTCTGATGTTTATGCCCAATATTTGACACGGTCTAACCATGACGCTTTCCTCTGTCGGCGGCAGCATGTCGCATTCGAAATGTTCCTTTTTCGATGCTGGAATACGCTGTTTGCTGTGAACACGGTCAGAACACTCAAAAGAAGCCGCCCTCTTGCGGACCCTCTGTGAGAAATATCCGCCCACCCTGTGTTCCTCTCAAAAGGAAGGGCTTTCACCCAAACCTCTATGCTGAAGACACTAGTTCAGATTTGACAAGTAGCGTTAACGGGAAATACATGTCATCGTTGGATCGCAAGAGCATGACTGCAATCGATTGGGCGCCATGTGTAAGGGAAGTGTGCCATATGCTGGGGCGCAGAATGCGCCCCCAGTTACTGGTGCCTGGAATTCACTAGTCCTTCGATTTCTCGACTTGCTCAGGTTGTTACGTCATGCAAATGAACCGCTCGCTTCTTGCAGTAGCAAATTTGGGGGCAGATACACAGGCAGCAAGCAGCGAGCGCCTTGTGCTCCTAGGGGGGCCCCGCTCTTTTTGACAGAGACCGCACCCTTCAGAATAAAGCCTCTACATTTCTGATTTGGGAAATGAGAGAGTATTTCATTGTCAAAAAGAGAAGCGCTGCGTTAGTTTTGCCTTTTGGGCACACGTCACGTCGATTCGGCTGCGCTGGACCCCCAGGGCGGAAAGCCATTTTCTTTTGTACACCCTTCTGGGACTCTTCTTGACCGTTTTTCGCATTTTTTATGCACTTTCGGGATTCAACCAAGGAAAGAAGACTCAAAGGGCTCCATCTCAAGCAGCTTGCACCGAGCTAGCGCGCCTCAAAGAGAGGCCAACATTTAGGAGTACTTGGCTGAGCAAGTCTAAGGCAAGAATTTAATCAAGACCGTGGTGTGAGCCTTCTGCATCATTTTTTGGCTTCAGACAAACTCGGGGCTTTCCGGGTAGGCTCCTGTCACTGGTAAAACAGTCTGGTGCACGAGGTGCTGCTGCTACTGCAGTTGTCATTTGAAGCTGCAAAGTACTGAATGCAAGAAGCCTGTTTTAACTGCCCGCCGCCACAAAAGAGAGGAATTCAGCATCTACTTGAAGCATCAAGCAGCAACTACCTCGAGCGACCTCTTACCCACCCCCTTCCAGGTTGTGACACAGCCCTGCAGTTCTGCAAAATGCGGGGACGCCCGAATGCCAGTGGCAAAGATGTATACTGAGGGTCATGGGCAGACGGAAGCCGACGAACAGCAGCCAGAGAGCCAGTCGCTGGCTGCCGCAGGCTTTGGCAACAAAGCACGCTGTACGGCAGACACCGTCACTGGAACCGGTGCGGAATTGAAGGTCTCTCTACACGCAGAACGAGAAGAAGAAAATGCAGCAAATGATGACGCAAAACCAACAGAGGCTGCAGAATCGGGGGGAGAACAAGCAACTGCACCTACCGAAATCACGCCAGCGGAAGCAACTACATCAACTGAAACAGGCAAAATTGCAGGAGGACCTGACATGCATGCTGACCACTGCAAAGAAGTAATTGATCTATTTGCGGCCGGACGTCTACAGCAGGAATTGAAGCAGGAGCATGATGTCGGAGCTGCCATGTCCTCAGTCCTGGCTGCGGCAGCTTCGGCAGGACATATGCCCGAGAGTGCCCCCAAAACGAGTGAAGAAGACGGCCACACCTCCTCTGTATTGTCAAAGCTTCTATCTGCTGCTCTGCGGCAGCTTTTGCCATGGGTCCTCCCGTCTGCGCTTCGGGGTGCCACTGCGGCAAGCGTCAGAGTAAACATATCTAAAAAACAACTGACCCTAAGCGGTGTTTCTCTGCAGCCGCAGGAACTTACATCACTCGTGGGAGCCCCTCTGGAGTTGCTGCACTGCAGCATAGGTAACCTTCAACTGCAAATGGGGAGACAGGGGGCGCTCACTGTAGCAGCTGCAGCGTCCGTCGGGAAAGACACAACGTCCTCTTCAGGTTCATGGACAACAGAGGGGATTCCGGCTTGTTCTTCGACGACACCACTTGCACCAGATGAGCAGAACAAATACGATGGCAAGAAAGATTCAGGTTCTCTGCTTCTTTCTCTGAAGGATGTCATTGTTGTGTTGACACCAACGAGACCAGCGGAATGGTCGAGGGACCAGTTACTAGAGTTGGCGCTTCGGAGGCGGAGATCGCTGCTTCATAGTATAGACAGCAAACAACAGCAAAAGCAACTGCTACAGCCTAGTGGCCTTTCAGCAAATGTGGCTGGTGTGATATCGCACTGGATCGACCGCCATATCCAGTGGGCCTCTGTAGAAGTCCTTAATTTACATATTCGCGTGGAATGTCTTATTCCCCTTTCCAAAACGAGCAACAGCAGTTGCGCTAGGGCAGCTTTCGCTTTAGGGCTGCATTTTAAGGAGCTGCGTATGCGCACTGTCCCACCTGAGGAGTCCAATGTTCCACGCGCTAGCATGAGAAGGGAAGAACAACAGGAGAAACGAGGGATTCCGGAAGCTGCAGCAACTTCTTCTCACCAAGCCACTACAGAACCATCGGTTAAAGCTGGCAGAATTGAGGGACACAGTAGCAGTAATAAAGACAGCTTCTGCAGCGAGTTTAATGTCAGAGGCTTCTCCTCGTATACTCAAAATGAGCTGCATCTACTGGCACCGCACACTTGCAGTGTAACTGAGATGATCGAGAAACTCCGCGCTTCTCGAGTGTTAATTCGCCAGGAAAATGAGTATCCCCCCTCAGCGCGCAAAGGAGGAAAGCAACTGCAGTCTGAAGGAGGTCAACAGCGCGATGTAGATGACCGATTGTCCTCAACGAGCAATTTTTCACCTACTGGACAGCAGCGCCGGTGTCGTAGAACGAGCACAAACGGCAGGTGCCTCTTGGCCCCTGTAAATGTCTACATATCTTTAAGAAAGAAGAGTCTGGTTGAAAGCAACCTTCCCAGTGGCAGAAGCAGCAGCAGAGTTGAGGGTGTTACAGTAAGGGAGGACGGCGGGAGCTTCATGGATAATTGCCAGGCAGTATTTAGTCAAGGGAAGCTCTTTACAACCACAGACCCTGCCTATATCGCTACAGTCGATTCGGAGGGCCTGCAACTTGCTGTTAACCCGGCAGGCGTTCGGGGTCTTCGGTGGCTGGTAGCAAGCTTTGAGGAGCACCGCAGAGCCATTGACACAGCTGAGGCTGTCCTCAGCCTTGTAAGACCATTCGCGCCATCTTGCACTGGTCAGTGATCTTGCGAACAAAGCACGAGGATGACGAATTCAGAGCGGTAGCAGGATAAAGGAAGACACGCACGCAAGACCAGCCCAGCTTTCAGTTTTACCAACTTGTATGCGCGCATGCTGATCCGTAGTTTTTTGTCACTTCCTCTCCTTTACATGTGTGTTCAGTGCACGGAAATCCCGGAATTTGGTGGCGATTCGCGATTCGTGCGGTTTGCCGCTTGCAGCGCGAGATGAGCATCACCGCGCGCACCAGTAACTCACAAGCGACCGTGCCTACAGAGGGAGTTTTGCCTGTCGAAGAGACCCTTAAGTTGCGCCTATGCGCCGAAAAATCCGAAAAGTATCGCTGCCTGCGACGCCTGCAGCTGCAAGGCACGCTAACACAGACGCAAGAAGAACAGTTGCTTCACCTGACAAACACTTTACCGCTGCCACACCTCCTGAAGGCTCATTCAGCGGCAAGGCAGGATCTCATGGAGCAGCAAGGGGAAGTGACAGGAAGAGCCCCTGGGAAGACCTGGGCACGCTGGCTCCCTGTGTGGGGGAAAAGAAGGTCACAACAAGGCTCAGGAGCGACGAGAAACACATCAGCAGCCGTTGGCTTTAATGAAATAGCTCTTAGTGAGCGGAAAACGGGCTGCTCTGTTCGTCCCGTGCCTCCGCTTTCTCTGCAGGCGATCTTGGATCAGAATAGGCTGCAGAATCGAGGACACCAGGAGCGGGGAGAGCGGAAGACACAGGGGGAGGAACTGCAGCAGCAGTGGCAAAACAACGGGCAGCATGAGCAGCTGGGAAGTTCTGTTGAGGGGGCGCCGCCAGGAGAATTTGATTACTTTTTCGATGCTCGTTCTCAGGTACCCTCCGCCTTTGCTTCGGGCTCGAGCGCTTTGCATCTTTGCTAGAATGCTTCTAGTAATCTAACTTGAGTCACAGACTCCGTAGTTGTTTGGTGACAGTGTTGGTTCCCATGGCGCTGACGTGTGCTGTTGGTGCTGCTGTGATTCGGTTTTCAGCCCGCTACTGCGCGCTTCACAGGCGACAGCACTTCAGTGCTTCAAATAGAACAAAGAGCAGTATCCCATGCAACGCTACCTCTCGCAGCCGCAAATGCAACTCATTCACTTCAAAGAAGCCACAGTAAAGAAGAACCAAGCCATACGCTCCCTCAACTTCAAGGGTTGACTGCTTTCGGTGGGAGGGCCAATTCCGAAATCACGCGACAGGAGGGCCATGAATGTCCCACGATTCCGGTAACAGAGGTGGAGCCCGCTGTTTGCGCCATGAACACTGACGAGAAAGAAGGCCTATGCAAAGGTTCTGATCTTTCAGAGGCCGATGAAATATTTTACGACTGCTTGGACTTTCAACCGCCGCAACAATCCCTATCGCCGCATGAAGATGCTTCACCAGCAGCCGCAGCGGCAACTTCAGCTGAGGCAACTAATCCGCAAAGCGAAGCGCAGCCTCGCTCCGCTTCCGCACAAGCTGCTTACACGTTGTCAGCTTCCGTGCTTCTGCGCTCTGCTTCTGTCACTTTCTGCACGGACGTACAGCCGTTTCGAGAGACTGAACTACAGCTGAATCAGCAACAACGCCTTCCTCCACAGCAACAGAAGGAATCACAGCGGACAGAAGACAACTATTTAGTTTGCAACGTAGGCCCAGTCTGTGTGGATGGCCTCATAGGTAACGACAAGGTAACTGGGAGCGTCTCCGTAGACTACCTGAGGATCAATTACAAAGGCAGGGGTCTTCAGAATGAGCAGACTCTGGTGTTTGAGGACAATAAGATAGGAGATAAGCCATTGCTATCGGTGCAAATTACAGGGAATTGCGTTGGTACTGTGTTTGAGGGGCAAGTGGATGGACGCGACTCGAACTTCTTGTCTCTTTCGATCCGTCGTCTCATTTGTATTCTCGATCCAAAGGCTTTGAGGGGATTGACAACTATCCAAGAACGATTTACTGCTGCTGTTGCAGAAACAGCCTTGGCTGCAGTTTCGCAGCAATGCAGCCTTTTGCATCTGAGAGGAACCATGAGGAGAGATTACACATGCACTAGGGAGGGTCGTGGCGGCTTTCTTGGGTTCCAGGTGACATCAGGCTGTGCGGGTCCGCAAAGACAGCTGAGTCTTTCTCCTAAACGCCAGCAGCAACTTCGTGAAAGCGCTTTGCTTCAATATGCGGTTTGTATAGAGGCCCCAACAGTGATCGCCCCCGCCTTGGAGGGAAGGGCGGTGCTGTGTCATCTTGGAGAGCTGAGAGTAAGCAGAATGGCCTGTGTGTTTCCCCTTTTTACTTGCCGCTTCCATTGTGCTCTTTCTGAACTTGAATCTGGCACTGTAGTATCTCATTTCAAGCTGGCTTCCTCCTTCATCTTATCAGAGAGGAACTGCCTGTAAGCTGCAATATCCGTGGAATTATGCTGTTAGTCAACGCTTTTTTTCCGATTTTACTTCATCCGCCTATTAGTCAAGCTGCATGCACGATGGACGCTTACAACGCTTTGTAGGGTTTCGTTTGACATTCGTGCATGAAACGCAGGTCTGCAGCGCGCAGCGGAAGCAATTACCACAGCCCACTGGCGGAAAGGAAAATGATGCTGAGTCAGTCAACCTTGAGTTTTTCGATAGCTTTCTTCATGAACGGTATGGCCACCGCTTTACTGCTTCAACAGCAGGATCGCATACTGCCAGGGCTCCGGCAACAGAGGCCTCCTGTTTTCCTGCCACAGCGCGAGCTCACCTCTTGCGACGCGTCAACGTTATCACTCACCATGGCGTGCTGCTGAGAGATTCACACATACTATTTCATAGCAATCTAGAGCAGCTGAAGAAGGAACTGGAGCCGCTCCAGTCTCATGACTCAAGCGGGAGCAGAAGTGGCCTAGGTGCCTGGTGCTCCTCTCAGAGGCCAAGCAGGGACCGACGTCATTGCGAGCACTTGTTCCGGTCCCAGAAATACAGATTTGGTGGGCATAGAAGGAAAATTTGGCATCATGAGTTCGGCGAATCCAGGAGTCACCCCATGGATAAAACGGAGCATTCTTTACCCCGGGGGATTAAGGGTGTTGCCCAGCCCATCCTTCTCCCCTCCGAGTTTGGGGCAGTTATAGAGGTAAAACACATTGACATTTACGATGCGAGGGAGCTTTTTCTGCCTCGCAAGTTGCGCTGCTTTCTCAAAGAGCAGCAGCAGCTTCAAACACAGTTTTTCAGCTCCGCCACCACTGCGGTCGGTTGCCATCCGTGCCGCAGATGTGACACAGCAGAGAAGAAGCAAACGGAAATTCAGGGAATGATACCGCAGAGTTCATTGCAGGAACAGAAACATCACCGGCAGGAAGAGTATGGAATACGAGCAAGCGACGGGCAAGCACAGCTGCGCTGCGAAGTACAAGTAGACGTAAATGGAAATTTTGGCGAGGTCGAGATCTCTTTAAGTCACTACGGATGCACTACTTTATTGAGGTGAGAGGACGCTGATGTTGTTCTGTGGATTCGAAAGTAGCACTGCCACCGTTTGGTGTATTTTCAACTTCAAAAATCTATTTCAAGCTTTACTAACTACTACTAAATGTTTAAAGTTGCATTTGTTTCTTTTTCGGTCTGCAGCGCCGTCAATTTCCTCAAAGCAACCTTGTTGCGGAGGGAGACCGCCACTTCATCCAGGGAATGTGTGGACTCAAGCTGCGGCAGAAAAACTGTTCCGGATCCAGCGGCGGCTGTAGGCCCTAGTACAGAACTCAGTAGAGGCCAAAGAATAGATGGGCACACTGAAGCCAGTGGCATCATTCCAATATACATTTCTGGTTCTGTTGGGTGTGAGAAAATGACTGTGTTTTTTCACAATCTTAACAACAATGCAGATATGCCGCGAGGAATAGACTGGAACGAGTCAAGTCCAACCATGAGAGATTACCAGGCAGCTGTAGAAGATGTGTTGTTGGTTCGAGCCATCAGTGTGCGTGGCCGCTTCAACAGCAGAAGTACCATGACTATTGAACAACTGCAGGTGAACCAGCTGCTTCTGGAACAGCCATGCTTTCCTGTGGCGTGCCCGAATCGGTACATAGTTCGTCTACCATCGTCAGGCAGTTTTCCAACAGTTGCATGCTTTAACCCTGCGAGCATAAGTCAACAAGCGCCAAGCGTACTATTCGAATTATCCAGCGGTATGTGCAAGAACTCAGCAGCGGCCACTTCGTACTCTTGTGCTTCCTTGTTCTTTATGCGCCCGATGGCACTCAATTTCCGCCCAACCCCAGTCTCTTGGCTCTTGCGCTTTTTGAAGGCGCCTGCATGGCAGTTCGGTAGCATCAACGGAAACAGCGTCATCGACAATAGCAACGAGAGCCACAAAGCAACTGGAAACATTAAGGGCGCTCCACAGGACTACAGACTTGCTGGGAAGGCCACTGAGTGTCTGCAGGAGTTTCAGCTCGAAACTTCGGCCTCTGCGGATGGCTGCGGTGAAGTTCAGAGCCGTCAGGGAGATAGCGCAAAGACCCCTTTTGAGGAAGGAGACGATGCCCCACCAAAATATGCCGCAGAAGTCTACAGTGACCCAGTTTTGCAAGACATAAAAGTTAAGTTTCAGATTGTGGATATTTTGTGGAGTTCCCATGGCGCTGATCCACCTTTGGCAACGGCGGCTTTGTCAGCAGCTTCCATGAATCTTCGCCTGCATCGTCATTCAACCAAGATTACAGCTAGCATACAGGATTTCTCGGTGCACTGTGTCGTCCCTAATGTCGAAAATAGGCCGCATCCGAACTGCGTTTCAGCCAGAAAGCAAGCCCGCCGCGCCAGCGTGCAACCTGTACAAACAGCTTGCTGTGGGATCCTTGGATGTAGCGCGAAAGGAGTGTCCATCCATGAGAGATTCCGCTTCAGGACAAAACTACTAACAACGGAAGTTATTGGTGTGGTTCCTGGCAGCGCTAGTGCCTTTAGCGTTTCGCTTGACTCGATGCATCCATTGTCACCCGAGTTTTCTGGACTTAGCTCAAGCCTGAAGGTTGAATTGGGGACTTATCGAGTCACTTATGTGCACTCCCAATTCTGGAGACTGTTTAATTGGCTAATAGGGGACTTCTTCGGCACTTTAATTTCTTCGCATGTGCCATCACCAATTTCTTCGAATACAAGAGAGCCTGCGAGCAGATCAAGCCCGCCAGAGGCTGCACCAAGGCCCATTCAGCACTCACCTTCTCTGCAAGACCTAGCCAGGCGTAGCGTTGTAAAGTCCGAGGCAGAAGTCAATAGAAGGGGGTTTGTTCTGCCTACAGCGGAGGGTGATGGGCAGAATGCGGACACTAACAGCGATGCATTGGACAGAAAATCCTTCATAGTCCCTAACGAAGGACTTCAGCACATTTTCTTGCTTGCTGATGCAGGAAGATCAATTCTCGGCATGACGCCGCTCTTTCAGCAGCAAACGCAAGGCGTTGAAGAAGGAAACACTGGTGAAGAAAAGCTACAACGCCTTTTGCTACCGGAAACCCTACCGTTCAATGTGTTCCACTATGAAGTGCGGTTCTCATGTCCCCGTTTGCTGCTGCCGGCATCCTGTAAATCGAGCGATACTCGAGCCATTTTCTGGCCTCCAGCTTATTCACACTGCAAATGTACTACGGAGTATCGCTTAGTAGATGATTCTTGCTATCGCAGGAGAGATCCAACGGCGGATGGAAACGTTAGCGCCTGCAGCGATTGCACAAACTGGGCTGCGGATTCAAATAAGTCGAATTTGGTTAGTGCTCGGCAAATCATCTGTCTTCTCGACAATGTCACAGTGACGAACTCCTGGCGCCTCAGCAGAAGGCACGGAATTGTTGAAAGCATTAACGTGTTTTTTGAGGGAGCGAAAGCCTTTGCCAGCACCGACTGCTGTGCACAATCGTCACTGGGGCAAACAACCCTGTGTCAGCAACAGGCTTCTGGTGCAGAATTTTGGGCAGGTTCGTGCCGTCGCTGTGGCAGCCGCGGTTCACTGGATGCCCTGCCTCCAGCCGAGGCGCCAGACGTCAACATGTTTGGAGTCCCTACAACAACACCATTAGAAGCTTCAGAGTTCACCTGCAGGACCTCTGGCTCCCCTGGAAGCTACCTTTTCGGGAGCGCTGACTTTGTGGTCCGCGTATTACGACCTGCGTTGGTGCGTTCTTCGTCCCATTGGATACGAGTGGAGGCAGGACTGCTACCCGTTAGCCTTGACGCACAAGCACTAAGACTCATTTTCGAAGTTTTTGAGAACAATTTTAGCACCAGAGATCATTACACTGCATCAAAGCATGCAATATTTGAACCACAGGCAGGAAGCCTACGTGACCGCAGTGGAAACCACCAGACTATCCAAGAAGTACAACGCGCAGACTGCGATACGGATTCAAAGGCTGAGAAGTGCTTCCCCAAATACCCACTGACATCAGAAGGGAAGTCTACAATAAATTCCGACAAGTACGGTGATACGGGAGTACTTTTTCAACGATTACAGGAGCAAAAAACGCTGCAGGGACTATTGGAGCCGCAGGTGGACTTCGTGGAGCTTTTAGAGGAGTGGGGACATGAGACCTATCTCTTGGAACTAGTTGTTCAAGGGCTGCACCTTGCTGCCTTTGAATACCCTGTCAAGAAGCATTCCCTTTTGCTGCGGAAGCAATGTGGCGCTTTTAGGAGCCGCATTTGGGCTCTGAAGCAAAAACAAGGGCGACAGCCAATGTTTTGCAGTGACAATTGTCCGAGAAGTAACCTCCCGCCTTACGGTGGAATCGAATATGCTGGACGAAGACCTTTTCTTCTGCTTCATGCGACGCGTCTGAGAGTAAGATTTAACATTTTATGGCAATTCTCCTTCGTTGGTGGCGAGATAGCTTATCAGACGTGGCCGGGTTGCGGTCTTCCTAACATAAAAGGAGGGTTCGTGTGTATGTGGTACAAGAGGTCCAGACAAGACTTGCCGTGTTTCTGCCATTTTTGTGTTTTCACAGGCACAGCTTCGATCGCTTCAGTTGCCTCCACACCAGGCCGAGCAAGTGGGCTTGCTGGTAAGCACTTCGTCTTCAGCTTCTCAGGGCAACCACGGGAAGCGGGACGGCGAATATCAATCTGAAACTCACCGTATACTACCCCCTCCAGTCAGAGGGACATTCCTAGGAATGAGACTTGGCTCGTCTACCGTATTTTCTCCGGACCTGGCTCTTCCCTTTTCGGTCGTTTTCACGAATAGCACATGCCCTCTGGGGCTCTTACAGCAGCAGTTGGAGCCCCTAACAGAAGGCATTTGGCGGGCGGAATCAGGATCCATTGCGGCAGCCGTAAAAATGGGTGACAGATCATTGGGCTCCGAAACCAGTGCATTTGGATGCCGTTTAGAGGATGCAGAGGGAGTGGAGCAGTCAGCGAGCCAGCTACCGATGGACTCACCTAGGCTGCTACGCCAGGACGAGCACCCTCTATTGACGGCTTTTTCGGCTCCATGGGTAGACCCATTGCATCTAGAAGATCAGATGAAAGACACACAGAACGAGGATTGCCAACCAACCTCTTGTTCTTCCACGCAGACCCGTGCTGCCACTACTCCTGGCCAAGGTCATGTTTCTTGCTGTAAGGCTTGGAAAACTGCAGGCCGAACTGACTCAAGGGATGCCGCCGTCGAAATGCCATCATTTAGTGGAAATTATGTTCCTCTATTCCGCTGTGGCTTGCAGCGTTCGCAGCAACAGAAGGGTCAGAATGGAGTTCTTGCCAAACTGTTGATGCCACAGCAGGCAGAGCTGAGTTTGTTCTGCAAATGGGCCACAGCATCTCCAGTGACGCCGCTGCTCGACGACGTCGTGCATAATATCCCAGAATGTCGAAATTTGACGGCTAAAGAGAGATTCCTTATGGTTCAGCGGCTGCTACTACAACGTCAGTGCCAGAGGAAACAACAGCGCATCTCATTGTCGTCTGAAAGAACCCGGTGTGTCTTGAGTTTGCCTTTAATCACTCGTATTTCTGGCTTCTTTTCTGATTACGAAGCAACAAGTGGCACAGTGCATCGGCATGCAGCGGCCTTCAGAACCGGCGGAAGCGCAGAAATGACGCAGGGGAATAGCTGGAAAAGTGCGAATCATCATGGTCGTGTGGTGTGGCCCATGAGCTGTGACGTCACCCAACCAGCCCAGTCCATATCTGACGATAGTCAGGCTGCTTTTGGCAGTGAGCCACCTTCTTGTTCTGCCAGGAAAGTTTGTTTCAACTGTCCCGGTGGAAGGCGATGGACGCACAGAGGAACCAGCAGAAGGGGAAGCGATAAAAAGAAACTCAACGATGTATCATGCGCTGCAGTTGGAGACAAGAAGCTAGGCACCATCAGTGGCCGCCATGATTTGAATCAACTAAGCGATATTGATCCGGCAGTCTGGGCACGCAGTAACAGTCTTGCTAGGACTGCTAGCCATACTGCATTTTCTGTCTCCGGAGACGACCGAAGAGATGTTCACCTCACTCATTTTGGAAGCAAAGCTCTTGCCCTGTGCCAGTCTTCCTTCGCCTCAGTCAAGCGATTTGCGTCAGGGATTAGTAGTCAGAGCAGTAAAGATGCTCTGGGCGCATATGTAGAACACGGCTTAACCGATTCTGAAGGCGTTGACAGTTCTTGCGAGACCAACGCCGAACTTCGAAAAGTGGAAATTGACGAGAGACATCATCTTCAGCAGGCAGGTTTCCTCGGCATTTGCGCAGCCGTGTCACCGTCACAGAAGACGATGCTGCCGCCCCTCCAACTGACATCGAAAGACATAGTGATATATTTGTCTGAAGCATCAGTACTTCTGCCTGTGGATGGCACCGAGTATGAGAGCGGCTCGGTGCTGCTTCGTGGTTCAGTCAATCTGCGGAGACGTGCAGATGATATTCTAGACCCCATAGGGCATTGTAACACCTCTGGCGACGCTTCAGCTGCTGCTGGTGCTTTTGAGGATATTTGGAAGTGTGACAGCGCCGGCGACAGAACGTTGTGGGGAGTTGTAAGAGCAAATATGGCATCTGCTCAGGAAAAACAAATTGGCGGCACATTGCTCCAGCAGCAGGAGCCTCTCAGGGAAGCCGAGACTAGATCTCTAGGTAGCCTACCAGACAAATTTTGCCCAGGCATCCGAGGTATTGACATTTTGTTGCAAAAGGCGACGGTTACATGCTTACGCAACAGTAAGCCGCTGCAACAAATGGACGCTAGCACGAAGGACCTCCTTAGACGCCACAAGCACCTACAGCTACGGCACTGGAGAAGTCTTCGGCGATTAAACTCTGGCAGTAAACGTACAGGCGCAGCAGCCGAAGTATTTCCAAAGCAAAGCCTTCAAGGGCTTGGAGTGCGCGAGGTGGCGCTTGACGAGCTGAGGAGTGCTACCGCGCAGGCAGAGGTGGAAGCGTACGTCAATGCGTCGGACGTCGCCACCGTCTTGGTCCAACACACTGCTGATGGAAGTACACTTGCACGGGACACGCCTGTTGAGAAGTTCGCCAAAGTTCACACTAAATGCAAGATTTCTGGGCCGGTTGATCGACCTGTCGATGCTTCAAAGGAAGCAGACTCAACGGCTCCAAGAGCGCTTTTACAGAGTAATGCACGGATCATATGCAGTGATTTTAGTGCTCATTTAAGTCACATATCCACTCCACCTACTTTTTCCCATCAGAGTCAATCAGAATCCTGCTCAGGTGGATTGCTGCATGGACTTAAAATCTCTTCGAAAGCTGCTTCCAAGAGCGCTTCGAAAAGCGCTTCTGAAAGCATAGGCGTGCATAGCAGCTGTTGCTCGCGCATCACGAGAGCCACGAGATCGAGCAGCGCCAAGGTGGATACAGGGTCCTTGGGGCGGATCTGCGATTGCTGTTGCCATCATCCACAGGAGCATACTGTTTTACACGTTGGCCCATGTGAGTTGGAGCTTTCCTACTTGGACTGCCTCTTAATTTGCAGGTGCGCTGCTCAGCAGATACGCCAGGCAGAAGAGCAGCAATGCAGAAGAGAAAGGCAAGTGGCTGTTTTCCTGCGGCTTTTCCACCACAGCTTGGCTCTGAAACAGCAGCTAGCAAGTGGCCAGCAGTTCAGTCGGAAGCAGTACGTAGAGAGTGATCCGACGCCTTCTGTAGTCACTCAGGGCCTCTCCACTCCGTCCTCCGTTCCACGTGCAGCTTTCACGCAAGGCAGGCGAGGCACTTACTCGAAGCTGCGGCCAAATGCGCCAACGCCTTACGCAAACAGAAATCTGCACACTTCCCCGTCGTTTCCTCGACAAAGCCGTGTGCTTGCCTGTTTGCCGTTATTACGTGTTACGCTCCTCAATGATCACTTAGATTGCCTTCAAGCTCCTCTTTTGCAGCTATTGATGCTTGACAGTTGTTTTTCTCGGGCATGCTCTGTTTTGCCCCCTCTTCGTACGGAGGCGCTGGGTATACTTCGTCATCGTCCTCAGCGAGAACAGATCTCTTCAGTAAATTTGCTGGAGGGTTCGCTGTTTTTGTGGGCCTTTAATCCTCTCGCTGTCGCGTTTGAACCGGTAGTGGAGTCGCTACCGTTGGCTCTCGTAATACGTGAAGCTTCGTATTCACTCATGCAATACGCGTACAGGTCGCGTTGCGACGATGACAATCAGGCCCTTGCTCTAAGGCACTGCGGTGGCCGGACTGCGAGGTCCAAACGTCAATCTTCGTGGCCGCCTTCGTTCCTGCACAGACATGGAAGAAATCGAGGGATCTTACGGAAGCCGGGTCTCTTGGTTCCTTTCAACACAGCAACTCTGCCGAAGAACCCTAGCAACAGCAGCAGCAGCGGCTACGAGACCGGGATGATGGACGAGTCAACAGACTCAGTGGGTCGTCTTCTCCCTCACATTTCGAAGAACGCTGCAGATCGTGAGGCAAGCATGTTTCGAAACCTACAGCAAAAGAGCTCCAGCGATAACGACCGACTTGCCCCCGCACAACTTCACATGAGGGAGGGGCTTGAAAGCTTGCACAGGGAAACAAACATGGTCACGACTCACTTTGAAGGTGATGAATCTTTCGTGCTCCAATCCGGAATCAAGGGGGCTGCTGGATCTGAGAATTGCGGTGGCACAATTGCAGAAGCTCCCGGTGCCACGTCTCCTGCAGAGCGGTACTTGGGTATTCTGTTGTCATCTACGCCAGGGAGCAGTATTGAAGCTAACTTGTCTCCATTGCTGCTGCAGTCTGTAGTAGGGAGCCTCTATAAGTGGCATTGTGACTTTGCGCACCACATGCAACAGCCGCAGGAAGGGCAGAGACAAGTGCGGAGGGCCACTGCCTGTCAAGGCCACCTTACGAGGAGGCGTAGAACTCCACAAGTGCTTCATCGGCATGTTTCAGATTCAGATCAACAGCAGGCCCGGCAGGTACAGGAGCAGCGCTATAGTGCTTTTCATCATATAGAAGGCCATTCCGCCGGGGAGCCAGAGGATTTCCACGAACGAGAGCCGCAAGCATCTGTTGGGAGAACGAATGATTGCTTCGGAGGGCATCTTTCTTCAAAGGCTCATCGAAGATGCTCATCATGCTCTTTGGAGGCCTCACCCAGTGGTTGCTCGCCATTTCAGGACACACAAATAAGTATGCATGAAAACGTAGATCACGTAAGCGATTATGCAGGAAAGTCAGCATCCAAAACAGAAGCCGATGGAGCAGTGAATGAAGAACGTTGTCAGCAGGAGCAGAGACCACACCTGGAGGCAGCAGACCCCAAACGGGGCAAGGTCTTCATACCTTACCATGTTGTGAACCAGACTGGGCTACACCTTGGAATCCTTCTTTTGCCCGAGGAAACAGCTGCAAGAACGGCTCACTCAGACGTTGTTTCTGGCAGGCGCACGATCAGCGCAGTCGAGGCAGAACAATACGGGCTCCCCCGTACTCTTCGGTTGTGCCACCGCCACAACAGAAGCACATGGGGAACTGGGCAATATAGCAGCAGTGATGATAGCAACAGCAGCACGAGCGAAGCAGAGATTGGACGCAATTTAGCTGCAGCCCCTGTATCTTGGGACTTTGGGCCTACTCTACAGAAAACGCCTTTTGGATTTTTTGGATCCGCGATAAGCACGGCAACAGTCAAGTCAAGCGACACGGTGACCGCGTCATGCCCACCCTCTCCCTCCACTGTTCATGAGGCCGAAGATAGCGGCCTCCAGAATTGGGAAGCCGCCGCCCGGTGGGAATGGCTGAGTCCGTCGGAAGAACGTGCGTTGACGCAAATGAGGGTTTCCGTTGGCACAGCATCAACTGCTCATGTTGCACTACAGCTTGCTGATCAGGCTGCGGGGGAGTTCGGTGCACAACAACCTTTGCGGAGATCTACTCCGAAGACGAAGGCGTTTTGTACAGAGGCGGAGAACAATAATGAATCTTTGGATGGCTTCTCCAAGAAGTGGATGCTTGGCATGCCAGTACCACTCGACCGCATCGGAGTCTACATTCAACCTTTGCCAGAGACGAAGATGACGGTACTTTCTGGAGCATCCCCTGCTAAGTCAGCTGTTAAGGAATCAGTTCCTTTTGTAATATGTCGCCTGATCGCCAGTGGTGGGACGAAGCAGCTGTTGGTACAATCTCAAGTAGTGCTTCGCAGCTCCTGCAGTACCCCACTGCAGCTTATGTTATTGCCTTTGGTTGAATCCCGTGGCCCCGGCCAGCAGGATGAAGAGCTGAGACTTCGAGAGAATGGAGGAAACAAAAAGAAAAATGAGTGCCTTCCATTACTAAAACCTGGAGAAACACTGGCTGTACCAGTCAACTGTAAGCCTATGCGGGCCCGTGTCAGAAGTTTCACTATGCTGGCACCACGTCAAGAAAACAGACAGTGATGACGTTATCTCTGTAGCATGCGCTGTTTTCAAAGTTTAACGTCAGAACTGTGTGTGCCGCTTCTGTAACTGCTCAGTTTGTTTCACAGGGAGATTTCGAGTCCGACCATTGCTATCTGGGGAGACTTTCACATGGTCTAAGGAATTAAGTCTAGACACATTGTGGCGGGTTGTGGAGGGCCAGCAACACCAAAAGCCTCACGACGAAGCAGCCAGTGAAGCCAGGAGAGATGCAATTAACAGGCAACTGTCAAAAACCGACTTATTGCGGTGCAGCCCCTGCATTAGCAGCACCGGCAGGAGCTGCAAAGCAAGCAGACATGCGAAAAGCACTGACGAAGAACGCTGTTTTGAGCAGCAAGAAGTGCAGAATGCCCCAACGAAGCGAAGACCTGACTACCATATCGTGGTCTCTTACCGACAGGAGCGGCTTTTCCACACGTCTTTCTCTTGCATACAGCTCAAAGTGTCATTTGAGGCTCCTCTGCGCATCGCAAGCAACATCCCGTTTCCCATCAGGTGAGACCTCTTCGGCATCCCTATGTTTTTCCTGCTTTGATCTGCGACGCAGTATGCGTTCGATTTTCACGAGCGCTGATGCGATATTTTTGCCAAATATGGCATTTTTAGATGGATCCAATGAATTTGGGCGATATTTACAGATATCGCGTTCAATGTCCGCTACCCGTGAAGGCTGGGGAAGATCCTCCAGAGGACTCAGAGGGAATACTCCAGTTGAATGAGCGGAGACGAGTGCATTCGCTCCCTTTAACAGGTACGCTTTAAGCTCGCTTATTTTATTTTGCCTTGAGGGAACTCAGGAGGCACTTCAATGATAATCAGTTTGGTTGTGTAGTTAGCTGATATTCTTGTCAACCAGCAGGCAGGGACAGATAAAGAGTTCTCTGTTGTAGCTAGCTGCTCTCAGTTGTTCACTGTTGTTTTTTGTGTTTGCCATGGTGCAAGTGGTTTTAGTCAAATACTCACTTTGATGCGTGTTGCAACTTATTAACATCTGGTGGTTTACTGCAGGAGTAGCTTTTCTTTCCGTCTCACTGACAGAAGGCCAATGGTCAAAGCGGACTCAAGTGCAACCACCACCACTCCATCGAAGGCACTCTTCAGCAAGTATTCCTTCACAAACGGTTTCCAGTTCTTCGGCAGCTGCAGGTTCGCACTTAGGGGCTGGTAAGGCACCAGCAGAATGCGTAAGGGACGATATTCTTGAGAGCCTGAAGAAGGAATATTCAGGCGAGACAGCAGCAGGAGAAACCTTTATAGAGGTGAGCTAGTTCAAAATTTTGATCTCGCCAGGGGTTTCTCCCAAAGAAGCATGCTTCACTCCTACTCTTTAGGTATGCCATGTTCTACTTCCTGTCAGGTTGAGTGTTTGGACAGGCGATCCTGTTCCGTCAAGTTGTGGCTCATCTTTTGTGAATCTGACGGACGCTCCCCCTCCTTGCTGTTGCACGCCCCTGTGTGGCTGGTGTCACACGTTCAGTGGGCATTCCAAAGAAAGTGGCTGCAACAGCCACGGAAGCTAGACAAGCCAGACTCTGCAGAGGAGAGAAATATGAAGCGGCCTGCTGTTGAGTACAGTATCATTCGTCGTAACACCACCACAGGCGCAAGTTGGGCGATGCAGGCAGTGTCAGCTGCGGCTGCTGCGGTAGACCTACAGGGGGACACACGACAGCCAAAGCCGTCCAAGGTTCCGAAGTTTGAATCCCCTTGTCGCAGCATCCTCACCCAGGACTGCACCGGAGATATACGACTTCTCGATTTTAGTGTGGGTCAGGCAGTCCTGAAGGCGGTAACGTTTAATCTGCATATAAATGCTGTGGTAGTCGTCTGTGCAGTCACGTTAATGGAGACCACTGTTGACTGACAAAGAAGACGCTGCTTTCGTCCGACTATAGCAGTGCTCCTCGCGGATTCTGCTAGCAGTGATTTAATCGAAGTGCATCTTGCAGCCAGGCCTTTGGCACGGGATCTGCATTCTCACGTCTTGTGTCTGTATTCCTTGACTTCGTGTAGACATCTTCCATTCGTGTGGAAGCTGAAGGGATAGGCTGCTCTGAATACTTGGACGTTTGGGGGGAATTTCCCAGAAGGCTGAGTGTGGCTGCAAACCCCTCAGCACCGCGTCAGACCTACGAAACATACCCTCGCATGATTTCAAAAGAAGAGAAAGACTGCATGAGCTCTCCTCAAGGTTCTGAAAATGGTGAGGTAGGCCTTTCTGGCAAGAAGGCCACAAGCAGAGGCGGCGAAGCTTCCAGGCCGTCCAGACTGGAGTCTGCGTTCAAGCATTCGATGGGGGGGCCCTGTTTAGATGTGGTTGCTGCAATATTAGAGGCACCTTTGCCTCTTCTACGCCCTGTGCTGTTGCTTACGCTTTCCCCCATGTACACGATAACAAGTCGGTGCCCCTTCCCTATTAGAATCCGCCAAGCGCGGCCAAGCTGCTTCTTCGAAGGAAATACGGGGGTTTCTCGAGAAACTCTTGGCTTCACTATGGAGTTGCAGCCTCAGCATACTGAACCCCTTGTCTGGCAGTTCAACTACGGCATCCGAGCCATACAGCTACAGGGGTGAGCATCCAGCGATTCTGCGAGTCATTGAAGCTTTGCATAATTTTAGTGTTTGTGGCTAGCCGCCTCCATAACAGTCCTACAACGACATGCATAGCGCCTAAACACGCACCCAATGCAGAGGACAACATTTCGCCATTGCTGGGATATACAGTATTTCCAAAATAACTTCCATTTTCCTGTGTATATGTCCGTATGTTTAATTAGTCGACGCACATTTGCCAATGGTTGCTGTGCCTGCAGACTGGTGCCCAGCCTGTGTTGGTTACAAGAAGGTTGCAGTCGTGGGAGAACAGCAGAAAGTGTCGACAGCACGTCAGACTCAGTGTGGAGCACGTGGTCAGGCTACTCTCCTCTGTGTTGTACTGGGGAGAATTGGTGCATGCGTATACCCAATGTGCCTCTTAAGCTACCGGGAGCTACCCCTTCTGCCTTCAGAAGACACGGAAGCGCCGCCAGAGGAGAAGAATTATCTTCCAACTTTCACCAAAACCAAGCTGAAAGCCTCCTTAATCAACACAAGCAACCGCCTCGAAGGTTACAGGCCAGCGGGCATACGGTGAAGCCACAAGATTTTTTAGTTGCTCTTTTGCGTCGGGGAGTTTCAGTGAAGGCCCCTGGAAATTTACCTCGCCGTCGACAGCAGCCTCCAGAACAATTTATGAATCGGGCTTATGCCGCTCTAGGATGCTCGTCCTTGCGTCTAGAGTCAACAGCAGGCCCCGCCAGCACTGTTAACTTGACGATCCAAAGAGAGCAGTTTGAATTCCGGGACGTTGTCTTGATTTGCAACGACACCGCGCTGCCTCTGATGGTGCGCCAGTGCCGCCACAGAGGCAGTCAAACGGAAAGTGAATCCGTTCAGGTGGGCCACCGGTCGTCCGAGATGGTTCAAAAGCTTGGCCTGCCACAGGTCGCGGCATTTGGGGTTGACTCTGTTACTGCAGCGGTCGCTGAATTGTGGGGAACAGCAACGAAGAGCGAAGATCTGGAAAAACGCCAACTGAGCAGCTTTGTTGACTCAAAGAGTTTTGGTCAGTATGACAGTAGCAGCGAGGTAGTATCCAGTGGCTTAACCCAACAACTAAACATGCTTCTAGAGGAGCAGCGGCGGGCAGAACAACAACACACTATACGACAGCAAAACGGAGCTTCACTTTTTCATTCTTATGATGCGGTTCACATATCCGCAGCTCCCAGTGAGGAGGGTGTCCAGCTGCTTTTAGACCGACTCGCTCTCATTGCTGAGGCCGCTGCTTCTGAAAGAAAAGCTGACCAGCTACAGCATCATGGCGTCACTGATGCTGCGAGCAGCCATGCCGCGGTGGAGCAGTGTTGTTGGTGCTGGTTTGAATCTGCTGTAGCAGAGGAGTTGTGCGCAGCAGAGAAAAGCGCCAGAAAAGACACGTCGACTGCAACGCTTGACGCAACGCTGTCATCTGTGTGGCCCCTCCCACAACTGGTACTGCCAGGGGAGACTGTAATATTTACTTGGGATGATTATCGCTGCTCGCCTTGTGTAGAGGTATCTTCCTACCCGTGGTTGCAGTGGCCGGATAAGGAAAGCCCTTCTTCTCCAACAACTGAACCTACATCCAACGCAGGTCCCGAAGGAGTTTTGCCCGGGCCGGACTCACCTTCGTTAAATCAACCGTTTGTTGCATGCATTCCTCTCGACACCCATGTTCAGGGAATCGTGCCGCTGCAGTCGCAGCCGTCTCCAAAGTGGCTGTTCTTCAGAGTTGTTCGCCACGAGGAGAGGCTCCTTGTGCAAATCTCCCCTGTAGGCGAAACTCTGGGGATAGCCAATGCGGCCGAGAGTAAATACGACGTCAGTGCTCGAATGTGTAGCGAGAGCTTCAATTCGCCAGTGCGACTGAACACTGCTGTTTCGTCTGGGATAGATCATTCTTCTGGGGTAGGAAAGAAGATCGACCATGTGGCGGTCTCTCCAGATGTTGTGGATATCCATTCTTTACTTATCGTGCCACGGTATCTTCAACTCCATAATGTTGCGACGGATCTGACGAAAGACTGCTCTCGCAGCGGCGAAGCCAGCAGCGGCGCGGACCGTGTGCCCGAGTGGTCATACGCCTCAATGTGCCGGTTCTCTGGCACAATTGTAGGCTCATACGCACCTGACCAGAAGACAGCTTCAGATGCTGAGCAAGCGTTTGCTTCTGCTAAGTCTGGTAAGGAAGATATTGCCAAGGTGGCGACGATGCTTCCAGTGAGGCCAACTCCTGATCCCCCGACATTCGAGCTACGTATTGAAGTTCCTCGCCTGCAATTTTCTGTCTTATCCCAGTGCCCCGTCACTGACCCGCTGTCTCGTCAGGTATGCAGCTCTTTTGAGGGCTAAGAAAAAGGCGGCTGTTCTAGTGAAAATGGGGAGGCTGTGGCAGGTTGATGAGCGTATATTTGCAGCGGAGTGTACATGTGGAAAATGTGTAATTCACAGTTGCGTAGTCGCAGAGAGAATGAAATTAGGCTTCCTCGTTGCGCATTTGAGGGGATGGTATATTCTCAAGGGGAAGGCTATAAGGTTTCGCACTCTTCGTAATTGTTTGTTTACTCTAGACATTCCGCCTTCCGGAGGAGCTGATATTGGTAACATTCGAAGGCTTGTCAGCCGCGTGTTTTTGGAGTCCCTTCCACAGCACCGCTGCTTGCAGGATACAGGAGCTGCAGGTAATAATTTTATCTTTACTGCGGGCATTACTTTATGCTCTTTCACCACAAGCCTGCGACCCCCCGTGTCCTAATTTTCGCCTGCCTGTACAAATTTTTCTTATTAGGTGAAGGCGTATCTCTTCCTGCATGTGATCCTTGCTTGCGTTTGCTTGTTCGTAGATCGATTCCATGCACTCGCAGGCGTACTACCCGGTGTTGCTCCAAAGAGCTCCTCCTATGCTTAACGAGGTTGGCCACTTCACTGCGTCGCTTTATGCTCTGGATGTGGAAGCGTCGTCTAGTAGGCGTGTTGTTTTCCACAGCATTTTTTGCCGATATTGCGGTTTCTTCAGGTCACACCCAGCGGAGAGAGCAACTGCTTGCAACTGCCACAGGCAGCAACTCTGACAGACAAGAGTCATAAACTCGGGGGTAGCAAGACGCAGTCAACTATTAAGAAGACTCCATGTTCTGAAAAAAGAAATGATGCCAGCGCTCTTGTTCAATTCTTGTTGCAGCAGCGCAAGCCCCTTTACGATAGTCATGATGATGGGGTCGTCATCGTTGACAAATGTAGCTTGTCGCTTCAGGTGAGAGAACATACAATAAGCTCCTGCTCAACAATTTCTGTAACCACGTGAGTACGGGGCCCTTTGCACACTTTTTGGTCGCGCGCAACAAGCCGCTATTCATTCTAGCATACGTCTGCAATGTTTCCTGCAGCCCATCACCATCAAGATTGATTTAAACATATTCTATCTAGGGTCTGAAGCCATAAGCTGTTGGCAGTCTGCCTGGGCAGCTGCTACTTCATCCATGAGCCTACAAGACTCCAGCAACGCACCCGATGATCCAGAGAACGGGAACGACACAGAAACGTCTCTGGCTTCTGCAGGCTGGCCTTTTCTGTGCAATCAGAGTGCTTTGTTGGAAAGTAAAAGCCTGGAGCACCACTATTCTGTGAAGAGCGGAATGGCATGGGCATGCAGAAGTGGCAGAACTTGGGAAACGCCCCTTTCGCTTTTTGTGTCCAAGATCACCAGAACAAATGTGGCATTTGCTCCCTTTCCCCTGATCGTTCGCCCATTGCTGTGCAACCAAGAAGAAGCGGCTTTTCAGATGGAGATGCAGGAGTTCAAGCAGCAAAGGCAACGGCGCTACATTTTTCGGGTGCTCACGATAGATAGCACGTGCATTGTCCTATCGTTTAAGGCGGACACGGGCGGCAGCAGCAGCGCTTTGCAGCGCTCCGTTGTAAGTCTTTCTTCCCTTGAAGATGCTCGGTTCCAGGTGGATGGGCTGCATCTGACAAGCCAGAAGCTTATTGAAGATCTTCAGGCGCTGCAACAAAAGCAGCAACCGCAGACAGAGCAAGATCTTTCTCATATTGTGCGACTAATGAGGCACCACAAGCAGCCAGCTCTCTCGCTGGAAGATGTCGTAAGGGTACTGCGGTACTTCTATCAACAGCAGTTCTTATCTCATCTGTCGAAGATTTTGGTTTCTGTAGATGTTCTAGGTAGGTCAGGAAGTACTGCATAAGTTTTTAAGCACTACTCGACACAACCACATTTCCTTGGCGTCACAGGGTTCCGCCGTCTAGAGTTTCTACCTAATTCAACTCAGAGCAAAGCATCATGTTACCAGGCTTTCTTTGTTGCCCCTGTTTTAGGAAACCCTGCTTTATCGCTTGCACACCTCCAGGCTGGTGTGTACGCCCTGGCCAGGCAGCCTTGGGAAGCTGCTGAGACCGGTGGGGACGTATTCGAAGGAATGATTAGGGGAGCGGAAGACTTCTTGAAGCACACTGGTGAGGAGCCTGGTGGGACTTGGGTTTCTACTTGCTGCTGTCCTGCGTGGAAACCACTGCTCGTCAGCCATAATTTTGCCGCATTTCCCACGCTGAGTCTTCTCACGAACACACAGCGGGTGGTGTATCGCGACGTTATTACGACCGGGCAGTGTTTGGGCTCGTGGGCTTTCTTTTTATCGGGGCATTTTTACTGGGTTGTGCGTGTGCCAGCGACTGTCTACTTGTTCTTTATCTGTTGGTGTGATGACTATTCTTTTATGGCGTGGCTTATGCATCTTCTCTGCCAGATTCATGCAAATTACCTCGTGCACAGGCTATGGCTTATTTGGGGGCATTAGTCGGATGGCAGGAGCCGCGTCTGATTCGCTTGGAGCACTTGCTTGCGACGAGGTCTACGTCAGCAACAGGAAGAAGCAAGGCAGGCACAAGGCACGAAACGTGGAAGAGGGTTTACAACAGGGTGTTGAGGCCCTTGGGAAAGCTCTTGCTGGCGGCTTTACAGGTATATTTCGACACGAGAAAACAAGCACCGTCGCAATTTCGCTTTGCGCTGTAGTCCCTGTTCACCGCAGCAAGTTTGTTTCTCGCTGTACATGTGAGTCATGCCACATGTATTACATTACATTTTCTTTAGGTGTCTGCTTAGCAGCCCCATATCCCGCTGTCTTGAGTGAATCTGCAGGTTTGGTGGAGGAACCGGTTAGGGGAGCTGCAGAAGGCGGCTTTGAGGGATTGCTCCGCGGCGCTGGGAGAGGTATTGCGGGCTTTCTTGTGAAACCGCTGACAGGAGTGCTCGACTTTGCTCAAAAGACCGCTGAGGCCATTAAGGTGATTGGCGCATTTCAGTGGTCGCTTTCTTTCTTCTAGACAGCCATCAGAAACAGTCTTATCTCACCTAATACTGTCTGTTTGAGCATGGGCTGTTTTTGTTCCCTGAATGAACGGGAAAGTACCGAATGATCTCTCTTCAATACTGCGTACTCATGATTAGTGCGCTGCGTTCTCACAGGATGCCTCCCAAGTAGAAGGACGACAGCGCCCAAGATTTCGTCTTCCCCGCTTGCTCCTCGGAAACACACGCCTGCTTGTTGCGTACGACAGCGAAGCGGCGAAAGCCAAAGCTATTCTGGCAGAAGCTGAAGGACAGTATTGGTGAGCTGCACACCATCACAGCAGCAGTGATTCATTGGGACATCTGGAGGCTCTCACAAAGCACGCGTGCAAGAGCGTATGCAGCAGTGGATATTTAACTTCCATGTACGTCTTTCCTTTTCAGGGAGAATCTACCAATTCTCTTTTTCGCTCTGGACCGTCTCCTTCAGTGTCTCACACTGGTCACCGAGAATCATGTTTTGCTTTTCAAGTACTACGCGCGGAGCTCTGCAGAACTTTTGTTCCTCTCGCCACTTTCGTGTTTATTGGCTGTTGGTCACTGCAGCACAGTCAGCAACATTACGAGCCACAGCGTTGATAAAAGCAGCGGGAGGACTCGGACCACTACCACAAAGGAGCGCCATGCTGTGGTGCTGCAGCTTCGTCGGACGGGAGAGTCGGGAGTTTACTACCAGCAGCTTGTGTATTCAAAATCTCGGCTGCAACGACATATCATGAATTGTTTGAGGCAGCTGTTGCTTCAGTGATGGGTATATGCTATTCTGTTCTCATTCCGTTTGCATCAAGTTGATCTAGCAATGGGCACGACAGGTGGCAGGAAATTCAGATACTTAGTCGGTTTCCTGTGGAAGCGCAAGAGGAATTCACTTGCAGTGCCGAATTCCCGTCTTCAGTGCAATTTGTTGCTTATTGATTTTGAGGGGTCATATGCACAGGCGTGTCTAGGGAGACTGCTCTACTCATCCATTCTGAAATAGAAAAAGGGTAAAAGGGACGGACCACGCTTTCTCTAATGCTCTGATTTTGAACCGGGTTCCCCGAAGCAAGCGTGCAACTTTGCGGACGAGTATCTGAGAAGAGAGCTGCGATATACCTCTGTAGCCAGCGCCTACTTTGCTGCAGTTGACTACATAATTGTAGTGATTTCTCAAACTCAATGAACCAGCAAGGGAAGAGTCACTGGTAGTGTTGAATACGGGAAAACGCTTCATTAGAAAAAATTGTCACGTCTCATTAGCCTTGCCTCCAGATTGTGATGCGCAGGTTTCGACGCTGATTAGTTGTGATGTCCTCTGGTGTATCTTGATGTTCAGTTGCTCGATACCGGTTACTTTAGGCTTCGAGCTCTACCTGGTAGATGCTTTCTTGAGCCTTCTGTGGTAGTTTTGTTCTCCTGTGGTTTGAAGAACTATATATTCCGGCACCCTTAAGTAAAATTAAACAGGCGCTTCCGAGTGATTATGGTAAATTATGGGATGACGCAAAACTACCGGCCCTTCTACAAGAAAAAGTAATATGGGACTATGGTGGCACGAGATGTTGCTAAAAGGGTCGCTTAAGTGTTGGAGGTTGCTGTATGGAGCCACTGCGACGGCGCTTTATCTGATTCAATTTTCGTGGCCATGCATGGTAAGGCATTCTAGCTTTTGGTGCAGAGCGCAGACTGATTAAGTGACCGCAGCTTACGGTAGTGCGGTTTTGAAAAGGCGTGTGTTAACCATGTCTCAGTGCGGTAGATCGCATAATGATCTCAATATGGCCGCAATAAACAATAGGTTATGCCGGCCTTCTATGCGTCTGCCCAGAAGCATGCAGATGGAAAGTTTGTTTCATTCCCATGAGTCCAGCGTCAGGTCAGTCCTTCAGTGCATGGTGGTGTTTTACCCGTTGAGACATCATCGCAAGCTGATCAGGCTTATGTCAGCCCTCCTAATATTGACGATCAGAGATCACTGGCCAGGTGCTGCATTGAAAACTGGCAAACCATCTGTACGCCAATTGGAATTCAAGCTAAATCACCGGTCCTGTTTTGAGGGTTTTGCGCTTGTGTTGCGGCGTAGTGTTGCGTGTCACACCGATAGACGCGACATATTCGCAACGCTCCTAAAAGGCACATGCAGTCTGAGCTCACGAGGCTAGCTGCAGTTGTGAACTTCACGGAAGGCACCTAGCAGCGCCTTTTGACTTCGGAAGCCACACGAATCACGTGCTCCGAATTTTTCAAGGGACAGCGGGACACTTAAAAACATCTTGTTGAATATAATCATAGGAGCCCAAATGCTGCTTGCTTCCCATTAAATATTAGTAGGATTGCTGGTTGGCTCTGGGCCTAAAGTGGTGAAGGTACACAAGCAACACGTCATGAGCCCTTTTCGTTGCTCTGCAGTGCCATTATACTTTGACTACCTCCGAGCTGCAACTGATGGCTATACACACTGTTGTTCATATAGCAGTGTGTAAACGGCAATGTACATTTTAGTGTTTTGCATTCGTGGTGTATTGAGCTTCCCTTAGGAAGAACTAAATGCAGCATCCACACTCTTGCAAATTTATGGCGTTTCTCCTTGTTTGCATGCATGCAACGCATTGCAGCCAATGTCAAACAAGCTTGCTGCTTGCCGAGATATTGTCATATTCGCCGCCGAAGGCCACGGCAAATATCCCGTAGCCGCGACCTCTTTTGCTTCTGCTAATTGCCAGAATGCAAAAGACATATAATTTGACTGAAAGGAGAAACACATTCGAGGAGTGTTCTGTGACTTAGTGGTGCCGCTGCACTCACCTTTACTCAAAGAGTCCCTTTTCGGCTTTACCAAGCACTTGGATTTGCCTTCAAAAATTCCCAGAAGGCTTCGTCCTCAGCGACGTCGTCTGCGTCTTCCTCCTCCTCTTTGCCACTGCTTTTGCTAAGAGCCTCCAAGCTACCTTCTTTAGTCAAAGTTTGGAGCCCCTGAGCAGGCAATAAATAATGAGAATTTTCTTCCTCTCTCTTGCCCCAGTCTTCGACCACGACCAAGGAGAGAGGCCCTCCTGTCTCATCCTCGAGAGCCAAGATGACTCTCAAGTCTTCTAGAGTTAAAGACAGTAATTCAAGCTCTACTACGCCCTCAGGCCCATCCAACTGCTGCACCCACTCTTCAGCTACGGTGGTCAAATGCAGAGGGCCACCTTCGACCAAAGATACCTCATTGGCTCCCTGTCCCGACAGCTGAACCTGCGCTGGCGTCAAGAACTGTTGCCCTAGAGCCTCTTCAAGCGCAGTCCAAAAATGGCTCATAATAGGATTTTCTAGAACGGTACCTTCCTTAGTTTCTAATGCTGCCTCAATGGCCCTCTGCTCGTGTAGAGGAACTGAGTCAAAGCCGAACTGAAGAGTGGCTGCGTATGGGACACCTGCATAGGCGTGCCGTGATGAAGGCCCCACCAGTTCGCCGTCCCTCTGAACCTGTTCTGCATTCTCCATGAAGCTGTAATCTAGCGCCTCAAGGAGAGCTGCTCTCTCTTCTTCAAGCGTTTGGTGAAGCCCTAACCCTTTACCTGCTGGCGCTCCCAAAACCCATGTCATTTCGGGACTTTCTCCCACTCCAACAGCTGCACCCCGATGGCCGCTTTGTGCAATGTATTTATCCGCTATTCTGTAGCCAGCGGACGATCCCCACAAATTCCAATGCACGGCTGCATTAGGGCTTTTTAGCAGGGACTCTCCCTCTGCGGTTTCTTCTGTTGTCGCCTCAAAGCCCCCCCAAACGTCCCGCATCAAAGTTCTAGCATCTCGCTTTGGGGTGTCTCGTACCTTGCCATGCTCCGCCTGCGCAGCCTCCTTCGTTTCTTCCGTGGAGTCTCCCTTGTCTCTGGCCGTTTGCTTTAACAATATGCTCTGACTTGCTCTTTGGCTGGAGGATGCACAGGTCGGGCTGTCCTTCTTTGCCAGGAAAGGAGACGCATAGCGAGGCGCAGCACAAGAGGCAGGTGCCGCTATCTGTGTGTTCCCTTCTCTTTCTTGCAAAACGTGCTTTCCAGGCGGAGAAACCGATAGGGCTCTTACTGCGTCTTCTTCGTGCATGTCCGCAAACTGGGAAGAGTCAGAGGATGATGAGGAGGCCGAGGGATGCCCTGCAAGCGTCGTTCCCGTTTTGCTGTTGCCCTCCGCAGAAATATGCTGCTGCTGCTGCTGCTGCCGAGTTGTTTGATCTGCTTGGTTCTTACGCTGATGTAGCAATAGCCATCTTTGCTGCTGCTGAAAATGGCTACGCAGCAGCGCCTTTCCCGCAGCGGCAGCGGCCCTCTTTCTTCTCTCCTCTGACGCAGGACTGCTTGATGGACAGGAAGGCCTCCCGCTGAATAAAGAATCCTTTCTCAATCTCTCAAGAGCATGGTCTTGAGGGGCTTGCGCTAGATCTCCTGTTTCAACCGGTGGTGCAGTATTCATGCCCATCTCGGCGTTGTTGCTAAAGGCCCTTGGGGAACCTTGAGAGGACTCTGGCAACTCATCCGAGAAAGCCCCGTAATGTTCAGTCGCTGGCTTTCGTTTTTGCACGGCATGTGCTCCCACAGGCAATGAAGCGTCCCAACCTTTCCCCTGAAAGCAGTGACAGTAGCAGTGGTAGTTGCAACCATAAAGGCAACTTCGTCTGCAGGTACAGCGGCGGCAACAGAGGCATCAGCAACGGAATTTCACCTAGCCTTCTGCAGATTCCCAAACGGTGGGATTGAGCAAATTTATAGAGTGCACTTGGCAGCAGACAGGCAGCGTGAAGTTAGCAAGCAAAATTGATCTGTCCTGCTAGTCTCTGTACCTCCGAGATTGGCTGAGAGTCGATTTCTGCTGAATCATCCCTCTGTGGGCTTGTCGTTCTCTGCGTTTGCAGCAAACGCCGGCAGATACAAACAGTAAAAGAATGTTAAGCCAGGATCAGAGGATCGGTGAGGTACTTTGCTGCCAATAAGCATTCCATGAGACAGGAGATGTCGTCTGTTTCGTTCAGTGCCTTTCTACGTTTCGCTCCCTCTTCTTTGTGTTTACGTTTGCTTCTCTGCCTTTCTGATTGTGTACTGCTCTCTGCCCCCGTTTCAATTCTCTTCCCTCTCCCGGCCTACCCGTCGCGATCGGCCAGTTGTTGCATCTTGCTCAAGTTCAACTGCCTCAAGACCCTTTACGGCCTCTGCCTCCTCTGCAGCAATGGCAATGCTCGTCTCTGTGGCGAAGAGGGTCAGAAGCAGCAGTAGCGAATACAGCAACGGCTGCCGGCGAGGTCGAGCTTGCCACCCAACGTGGGAGGGCAGTGAGGATGTGAAGGCCTTTAGACCGGGCATACCGTAGGCGAGTCAGGTTCTTTGCGAGGGCGAGAAGTGCTGAACAGGCGCATGCCTAGCTTTGTTGCGAACGCCCGACGCCAGAGGCGTGAACAGCCAAAAACAGTGGGGATGCAAATTAAAAGATGGGAAGGTCTATTGTGTGTCACATAGCCCAAGCCAGTTGGCCGTTTATTCTGTCTTGAAATTGGAGGTGACCTTTGGTTCCTTTGGACCGTCAAGGCGTTGGGCCTGGACTTCCCGCAGTAAGTGAGAAATAAACACTCATGAATGAATATTAAGGCACCTGATACAGGGGCAGCTTGAAAGAATTGCTGAGGAGGCGTCGTTTGCTTCTAATCTAGTCTTCAATGTTCTTGAACTTGTTGCTGCGACTGTAGTTGCAAATGCATAGTTGCGAATTAGCCTGCTCTGGCAGAGGCTGCCCAATTTATTGAGCGCCACAAACAACAAGTATTTAAAGAAAAGTGCCTGCATGCAGACAAGCGGGCAGAACGACGGGCCGGCGTACAACGCGGGCGGCGGCAACAGCAACAGCAGCACGATCCGTAACGGCAGCAGCACGCGTGGGATTGGTGCCGCAACGCCTCTTCGACACACTCACTAATGTGTCTAAATAAACCATCCTAATATTTAGAATTATATTAAAAGGGGAATTAGCCGATATAACGTGTTATTGGTTGCAGTGAATGTGACCCTGCGAGCACAAAGAGGTCACCTGGAAGTAAATACTGCTGCCTCAGTGACCACCAAGCAAGAAAAAAAAATTCAGTTAGAAATTCAATGTTTAATAAAGTCAGTCTGGATTAAATTCCAAAAGCGGTCAGAAATGCGCGGAAATATTGAGGCCCTTGAACGCAAGTTGAAGTTGCCTGTGTGCCGCTCGTGGCGGGTGGTCCCCTCTGCAACACCGTAAGGAGATGAGTATTCATAACGTGCCTTCTAAAGCTGTCATTGTATTTGTCTGTTCCTAGCCACTTTTTGCGTCCGAGTAGGCAGTGTAGAAGAAACCAGCAAGAAAATAGTCCCGCTGACCGAATGATGAGACTGGGAAGGTGGTGGACATACGCCAGGCACCCCCTGAGACACGTTGCGGCTGAATTCTTTTCAGACCCTGAAAGCTCTCCAGCGCTAAAAAGGCTTGGTCATTATGCTGCCTATGGCAGCGCGAGCAGTCTAGGAACGCAGTGAGCGGCATCCCACTACTACTTGCAACTAGCCAGTGATGACTCACTGTAGATGAGGGCGACTCCTTCCTATACCCTGATCGCTAAAAATCCTATTTCCAGGTCCATTCATGGAAAGAGCTATCAAAACTGACTGTACCACACAGCTCATTGCAATGCAGACCACCCTCGGTCAACGATGTTCTCGATTCTTCCAACTGCGATCTGACAGCAATTTCTGTCCTCTGTTCTATCTATTGGCATGAACTGCTTGGTAAAGGCCTGTCAGTTGATTCTTCGCTTGCAGTGTACGTGTTACTCTAGCCAGCCCAACAGACCTCCGTTTGTCGGCGGCTGGCACTCTTCGTAGGCGCCGCAAGGGTGTCTATACACATTCCAGACAGTCGGAAAGAGCACAGAAAGCATGAGGCATGAAACAGGTCAGCACTGCAACTTTCTTCCGGCATTCGTGCTTGCCCTTCTTGGTCTACCCGCTCCAAAGGCATGGTGTTTGGAAAAACGCTCTGACGCAAAAAAAAGTCGTATGCAGATCAAGACGAAGACAAACGCGAACAGGAACGGCAAAGTGCTCACCTCATCCTGCGCCGCATCAGTGGCCCAGTGTAGTGCCACTAGCAGTGTGCAAACAGATGCAACTGATCACTTTACAGGCCGCTGCACACACTTCTTTGTATACAAGCGCCTCAGTGCATATAAAGAAGTGTACGAATGCACACATGGCGGTGCAAGTGAATACGTATGTGAGCTGCCGTGTATACATGGATCAGCATTTGCACGCCCGTCTGAATTCACGTGCGCTTGACAACGGCCACAGTCACGCGCAGCAACGCTATCGTTCTACACTATCATTCTTGAAGGGGGTGCGTGGATCGCATGCAGGCGTAATTGTTCCTTTGCGCGCTGTAGTTCTCTATCGATCAGGAGACGCATTGCGATGAGTTGCGGGCTTCTATCTGTACAAACATATCGAGCTCTTCTTGGAGGGTCTCTTTGTGGCGCTGCGAAAAACGACCACCAGACATGTGCGAGGCCCAGTCATCCTCTGCCTGCACCAATGCCTGCAAGGGGGGAAGCACTGTGGCCTTTATTACTGCCCACTGCTCCTCCTGCTGCTTTTGCAGCTGCGGCGGCTGCTGCCGCATGCATTCATCTGCTGCTGCTGCTGCCCACTTTATGAGGCAGACGCAGGCATAGGTGCACAACCTCCAAGCTGCTTCACAAGTGGGAAAAAGCGACAGAATGCGTCGTCCTTCTTCAGCTGTTTCGGCAGCCCGTGAAGCAGCAGCGCCTCCCACGCGCAGCTGCGCAACAATCCAAGAGGGCTCCAGCGGTGCTGCATCGGCACGCTGCTGCCTCAGCTGCTGCTGCAGCAACTGCTGCAGATCCACAGAGAGCAGTCGCAGCAGCTGGTGCCCACCGGCGAAGTGAGACGGTATAGTCTGGCAAACATATTTCCAGAAAAGCATTTCTTCCGTTTTCAGTTCATGCGCGAGGCAATGTGAACCAAAAGAAACTTTCCCCTGCTGCTCAACAGAAACTCCACTCCGTGGCAGCGTGGCGCTGTCTATCACTGCAGCAGCAGCAGCAGCAGCAGCAGCAGCAGCCTTCGACGCTTCGCTTTGGAAGAACTGCAGCACCCTGTGGGCATGTTCGGCTGCTTGGTAGCTGTGGCTGCGGACCCTGAGGTGCCACAGCGAAAAACCCAGTTCGCACCTCAAAAGCAGCAGCAGCAGATCTTGATGCTGCTTCACCTGCTGCTGCTTGATGTCAAATTGCTGCTGATGCCACCCCAAGCCCTGCGAAGCTGTCTTCACGAGCCAACGGATCTCGCGCGGCAAGTCCGGCTCAGCATTTCTACCCGCTGCTGCAGCTGCCGCGGTGGTTTGTGGCTGAAGCAGCCCAAGCACCTTGGGTTGCTGCTGCTGCTGCTGTTGCTGCAGCAGGAGGCGGACACACACCAGCAGCTGCTGGCGCCTGAGAGCCCAAAGCTCGGCCCCTTTTGGGTGAAGCAGCAGCGGCAGGCGTGAGGCCCGCAGCTCTTCGAGAACACTGGCAACAGCAGCAGCAGCCCAGTGCTGCTGCGCACAGGCGGGCGTCGATGCCCGCTCTGCTGTTGCTGCTGCTGCTGCAGCATCTGCAGCCGTTGCTGAGGGCGTGGCTGCTGCTTTGGGCTCCCTCAACAGCAGACAGGCCTGGGGCCCCTGGGGCCCCTCAAGCGCCTCCTGCTGCTGCAGCGACAGCAAGCGCATCTCAGCAGCACTATATCCTACATGGGTTTCGCCTGTAAGTGTCAGCAGCAGCCTGCAGGGGCCCACGGGAAGCAGCGAAGAGGGGGGGGGCCCCCCTTGCTGGTTCACAGAGGTTTCTGTGAGAAATGGCTTAAGGGCCCCCCGGGCAGCTGCATGCAGTCGAAAGAGAATGCACTCGCACAGCGCCAGAGCCACTTCCTCGACCTCTCCAAACGACTCTGCGGGCTTTTCTAATGGACTCCCTGTGCCCATCTCTGCCGGGGAGCATAGCACGCCGTGTGCAGGCCCGTGGGCGGAAAGCAGAGCAATAGAGGCATCTTTTGAGTGTTTTTCTCCTGAAAAAGTGTTAAATGAAGTCTCAGGGGGCCCCTGATCCCAAGAATCTGCCTTATGTAGGGGGTCGGCCTCCCGCTGCCTTCCCGGGCCCTCAACAGGAGCCTGCGGCTGGGGAGCGGCTCCCCGCGCCGGCTGCAGTGGACCACTGGTCACATGGCAGTGCTGGGGGCAGACCGCCAGAAACTCTTCACAGGGCAATACTGCTATCTCGCAGACACGACATGGAGGGGCCAGAAGCTCGGTGACGCATGCAGGCACCCAAGCCGGCAGAGGGCCTTCTAAAGGATGGGCTAGGCCTCCACGCGGACACCCAGGGGAAGAGGCTTCTTGTTCTTTTCCCTTCGCCTCCTTTTGCCCTCCGCCCGATTGGGGGGGGCCCCTGCAGCACGGGGTCACTTCTTCGTGCATGGGGCCTTGAGGCGGTTCCCCTTGATGCGTTAGGGGGCCTTCTGGCGGCCCTCCAACGATCTCTGCTGTTATTTTCCCAGGTTTTGGATTTCCTGTGGTGTGCTGCTTCCGCTGCAGCCTCTGCTGCTCATGCTGCTGTTGCTGCGGCGGCCCCAGCCGCCTCTCCGCTGCGAAGAACCTTTACACGCGGAATAAAAACTGTGTCGCACACCCCCGTGTGCTGCAAAAGCCCTTAAACGTTTAGAAAGAAGATATCAAAAAGGCCGGACCTGCAAGGCCTTTCCTTTCCTTTCTCGGGGGCCCCCCCTTCTCAGCCGCCCCCGGCCCTGAGCACAGGGTCTGGCCTTGTGGGGAGGGCAGGCTGCTGAGCGGCGCTGGCCCTTTGTCCCTTTCTATTCATCGTTGCATGCGAAATAAATGCTCATTTAACTGCTAATTAAACAAGCACAACGCAAAAGGGGGAGGCCCCCCAGTGGTGTCCCCTCTGTCTCGCTGGTGCTCGTCGTGGGGCCCCTTCCTCAGGTCTTGGCGTGGGTTGCTCCCATGTCTCGGGGGCCCCATCTGTTGAGTGTAGAGCCAAACGGATGGATCGAGGACAGAAAGGCACGGGAAGAGGCCAGGAGGTCCTTTTTTTAAGTTGCAGGCGTCAGCGGCGGCGGCGGCAGCAGCAGCAGCAGCAGCAGCAGCAGCCGCCGGTTGCTCCTGATTTCAGTGTGAAGTCAGTTGGCCCGGACTGAATAGTTTGCCCCTTCTCAGCCAGCGCGTTCCTTGTGATCGGCCGTCATGAGCGCTGCGAAGGGGCGTCTTACGGGGCGGCCGCCGCTGCTGCTGCTGCCGCTGCTGCTGCTGCTGGTTCTGTTCCAGGGGGCTGTGGGTTTGGCCCAAGACAGCTCCTCTCCATTCTTCGGCTTCATCGGATTCCCCGGAGGTAGGCAAAAAGAGAGGCTCAGGGGCATTAGGGGGCACACGGAGGCGAAGCCTCAGAGCGAGACGGACACACAGGCCAACACACAGAGGCCGCATATGCAGAACAGCCACAAGGGCTTTTCCTATGCTGCCTCTGAGAAGCTGGCAGTCGACAGAGCACTGAAGGCACTTGAATGAATATAGAATTGTGGGAGGACAGAGGGTGCAGCGCGTGCTCTTGTAGGTCTGCGGATTCTACAGTAATATACGTCATTGCGTATCTATCTTTGGCTTTGGGAATACACAAAATGATGTAAAGGTTTCGTCTGCTTTGGTTCCACCGGCAACCGGCTGCCTCTCTCTGCATATGAGGTTATATATATGGTATATATAATTCTTGTACATCCATATATATATTTATATTTCTTTCATTATGGGGGCGATTTATTTGGCCTTGATGGGAGTAGAGGGCAAGTGCTCCTTCTGCTTCTTCGCTTCTGCAGGTTCCCTGCGCAGCTTTCTTTCTCGGGGCGTTCCCCGCAGCAAGTCGGTCAGCAGCAGCGAGAGCAGCAGCAGCAGCAGCAGCAGCAGCCGGCGGGAAGTGGGGGCCTCCCGCTTCACGAGCTATGAGGGGCCCCTGGACTCCTCGCTGGAGAAGGGCAGGGGGGCCCCCGGGGCCCACGCCAGCTGGTACGGGTGCATGTGGCAGCAAGTGGGGTCTGAGGGAGCAGCAGGGGTGGGGCCCCTCCGCGCAGGAGATGATGGGCTGGTCCTCGACGCCAGCGACTACACTGAGAAGGCTTGGGAGGCGATGGGGGCCCTGGGGTCCATAGCGGACAAGCACGAGTCAGCCTACGTGGAGGCGGAGATGCTGTTGCTGGGTAGGTTGCAGCTGCTCGGGGCTGCTGCTGCTGCTGCTGCGCTGCTGCTGCTGCGCTGCTGCTGCTGTGCTGCTGCGGACTGCCCGCGAGCTGCCGCTGCTGCTGAGGACGCGCCTGCTGCGGCTCCCCGGGTGTGCTGCTGCGCAGCGCTGCTGCAGGATGGCCCTGAGGGTTTGGCCCACCGCGTCTTAAGCCGCGCTGGGGTTTCTGTGGAGAAGCTCACTGAGGAGGTGGAGAGGCACCTGGAAAGACAGCCTCGAATGGCGCTGGGCTTTGGCGACCAAAAGGTCCTGGGCAGGGGGCTGCAGCAGGTCCTTGCCTCTGCGCAGCGTTTCAAGAGGGAGTTCAGAGTAAGGCCAGGGGCTGCGGCCACTCGTGCTGCTGCTGCTGCTGCTGCTGCTGCTGCTGAGTGCTGCCTCCTCCCCTGTTCGTGTCGCGCCCGCCCTGCAGGCGTTTCCAGTGTCTGCTGGCCGCGTTTTTGACTGCGTGGCTGCCACAAGTGGAGCTGTGCTGTGAACTGCTGCTGCTGCTGCTGCTGCTGCTGCTTGTGTTGCAGGATGAGTACCTGTCTGTTGAGCACCTGCTGCTGGGTCTGGCCGCGGAGGACGCGAAGTTCCTCCGGCCGGCGCTTCAAAGGCAAGGCGTGAGTTTCAACAAAATCAAAGAGGCGGTGGTGGAGGTGCGGGGCAAGAAGAGGGTCAATACTAAGAACCCCGAGATGGTGAGCCAAGTCGTCTTCAGCAGCAGGCTCACTTACACCCTACTCTAGCACCTACAAGAACAGGAAAGCTGGCAGACAGATAGACAGGAAAAAGCGGGCGAGCCTGAGATGGCAGCAGCGGCATGACTTTTGCTGCAGCAGCAGCGGCGCTAGGACCAGTTGCATCGTTTGCAAGATGCGTAACTGCCCGCCGGTGTGGAGAAGCAAGTGTTCCTTTTAGTCTGTTCTTTCGTGAGAGAATATTAAGAATAACTTCTTGACGCGTTAGCTCCTGCGCCTCCACCTTCATTTGTTTCCTTGCCCAGGCTTACCAGGCCTTGGAGCGATATTCGAAAGATCTGACGGCGGAGGCAAGAGCTGGCAAACTGGACCCTGTGGTGGGCAGAGACGACGAGATACGGCGAGTGATTCAGATTCTTTCACGGAGAACTAAGAACAACCCCATACTATTGGGAGACCCTGGCGTTGGCAAGACGGCCATTGTTGAGGGCCTCGCCCAAAGGATTGTTTCTGGTGATGTCCCGGACTCACTCAAAGGCAGGCGCGTGCTCGCACTGGATATGGGCGCACTTGTTGCGGGTAAGCTATCTGCGATCTAGCTTTCCTTTGTTGCCCGAGCTGCTTTCAGTAGTGCTAATGTTGCTGCTGACCACAGTGCCGCTGGCATGTTCAGCGGACAAATCGGAGGCGGGAGAGGTTGTAGCCTTATTGGCAAGTGGCTTTACTGGCTATGCGCTTCTCTGGCAGGCAGCCAGCGATTTAGCATGTTATTATGTGCCATTATTTGTTTTGTAAAGGGTCTAAGTACCGCGGGGAGTTTGAAGAGCGGCTGAAGACCGTGCTGAAGGACGTGCAGGACGCCGAGGGCGACGTCGTGCTTTTCATTGATGAGATCCACACGGTTGTCGGCGCAGGGGCCTCATCAGAAGGCGCTATGGATGCAGGCAATCTCCTGAAGGTAACGGTCTTGCTGTGTTGTGCCTCGTTGCTATGTAGTTGTCTCGCTCACCTGAATAGTTACGGCATTCCCAGCAGTACCACGAACTCTTTTTCGTCTCCCTAACAGTCTTTTGCATCCGGTTTCATCCTTTTATCAAAGTTGTGCTGCTGCTGATCTTGGATTTCTTCTTCGGAAATATGGGAATTGACTGTCTGCAAGCGCCATTTCTTCCAGTGACTTCTCAGCCCTTGGTCTGTAGGAGCCATGTTGATCTTCACGGCATTTTCCTTTGGACAAGGGCCGTGGTGATTCGCGTGCGCCCATTTTTAATTATATCTGCCTGCTATTTGTTTGTTCCCTCAGCCCCTCCTAGCAAGAGGAGAGCTTCGCTGCATCGGGGCGACAACCACGCAAGAGTATCGTCAGCATATTGAGAAGGACAAGGCCCTTGAGCGGCGATTCCAGCGCGTCCTGGTGCGTGCTTTCCTCTTAGAAGTAGCTGACTGTACAGGAGGCTGCATGGCCTAAGAGCGGGGCTTTTGGTCGAAGGATACAGAGGGCAGCAGCTACTGTACACAGCAGATAGCCTTTCTGTGATTTCACAAGTGTTAAAATGGGTATCGGGATTTTTCACGGGGCCCTGCCGTGTCGGGTCCTCTCGCGCTCCGTCGCGTGTGAAGACTGAAGTGCCCTCGTACCTTCTATAGGGGTTTCTGTTTCTTCATTTAATTGATGCCCCCCCATGTGCTCATAATGACTTCGTTTTGCTTGCTGTTGCGGGCTGCAGATAGACGAGCCTCAGGTGGAGGCGACAGTGAGCATTCTCAGAGGCCTCAAGGAGCGCTATGAAGTTCATCATGGTGTCCGCATTCTGGATTCTGCACTCGTGGAGGCAGCCAACCTCGCGAGCCGCTACATCACGTGAGATTTTCTTGTAGCCATATGCTGGGCCAGGATGTGGGGCATGCAGGCAGCTGTGCTAGAAGTACAGAGTTGCACCTTGCGGCGGCTGCGGCCACCCGAATTTTCAAAGATATTCATTAAACAGGAAGATATAGACACCTTTTGCTGCTGAGGGCTTAGTGGCGTGCGTAGGGTGTTGCACCCAACGTGCATAGGCGAGTCATGGCAAGGCCAGCTCTCGTTTTTACTGTGCATGAGGGCTCAAATTGCTGAATGCGAAGAAACTGACTGACGGCTTCTGGCTGTTCTGCCGGCAGCTCAGGATTTGAGGACGCCACGGGCATGAATTCTTGCTGCTGCTTCTTAAAGGGGTGCTTTAATGAATATTTGTCATTTCAGGGATCGCTTCTTGCCGGATAAGGCGATCGATCTTGTGGATGAAGCGGCTGCGCGTCTGAAGATCCAAGTGAGCAGCAAACCCATACAGTTGGATAGGCTGGACAGGCTGCTGCTGCAGCTGGAAATGGAACGCATCTCGATCTTGGGAGACAGCAAGGCCAGAGCCCTGGATGAGCAAGAGAAGCTACGCCTCCGGGCGGTGGAGAGTCAAATAGAGAGGTTGCAGGCTCAACAGGTATTATTTTCTATTTTCCCACTGTTTGCCTGCGTGTCTTGTTGCTCATTGTGATCTACCGTAGTGCGTGTCAATTCTTCTTTATGTTTTGCCAGTCGCATTCACGCGGTTTTGCGCACACTTCGTGCCTGCGATGCTTGTGTTTGTGGGCTTTTTGTTGTTCCTTTCCTTGCTTTTGATTGTGCTGCCCCTCACGTTTCTGTTTCCAGTTGTGCTTGGATATATATGCTTGCGTTCGTCCGTTACTGTTTCTCGTTGCTGCATTGCTGCGAGGCTTATATTGCTGCAGCTGTCAGTGACCCTGCTCAGAACTTGCTGCTTGCCCGTGTTTTGGTTTATCTGAAACTCAGGCGACGCTTACCGATGCCTGGAACAAAGAAAAGAGTCAAGTGGATGCTATTAGAGCAATTAAGGAACGCATTGACGTCGTCAAGGTAGAGGTTGAAAGGGCAGAAAGAGAGTTTGACCTCAACAGAGCAGCAGAACTTCGATTCGAGACTCTGCCAGATCTTGAGGTAAACAGCCCTCTTCGTCTTGTTGCATCTGCTTACGGTTCTGCTGCTGAAAGGCAGGCACCAGGAAGCTTGCAATGCTTAGCTTAACAGTGCATGAAAGGGGGTGTCTGCATGTTATTGTATCATTTTGCGCGTCCTTGCTGCTAATGGTGCTTTGCCTAATTGTTTGAATTTATCAATAAAAAGCGGTTGTTGTTTGGCGTGGCGGGGTGCTTTTGCAGCGGCAATTGCAAGAGGCGGAGGCGCAGTATAAAGCGGCGCATGCAGAGGGCCGGCGTCTGCTACGAGACGAAGTGACGGCAGATGATATAGCTGGGGTAGTGGCGGTTTGGACAGGAATCCCACTAACTAGGCTGAAGGAGTCTGAGCGGGAGAAGCTTTTGAACCTTAAGGATCGATTGCATGAGCGTATTATAGCCCAAGATAAAGCAGTATGTTTCGTATTTGTTGCATCTTTTCGTTGTCTCACTTGTAGTCATCAATTTAGACAAATGCGTTATCTGGAATCCACTCCGTTTTGAGCATTGTAGAGGCGCAGCGCAGATCGACTTTTTGTTCGTGTATTTTTATGGCGAGCCCATTTTTGCGTTCTTTCTATGCCTCTAGATACTGCATTATTATTTGCACCAGATTATTACTTTGTTATGCCTCTGGCGTCTGGTGGGAAGAGGGTTTCATGTTGCTTGCCCTTGTGGCGGTGCTTGCGGTGTTTAGGTTTCTGCGGTGGCGGAGGCCATCCAAAGATCCCGCGCAGGCCTCAACGACCCGAACCGCCCGATTGCTTCTTTGTTCTTCCTGGGCCCCACTGGCGTTGGCAAGACGGAGCTCTGCAGGGCTCTTGCGGAGGCCCTCTTTGCCTCGGGTGAGTGAAAGACTGCCTTTGCTGCAGGATCACCTTTAATAAAATTTGTTGAAACGGGAAAGAGGCAGACACCAGGGACAAAGAAACACAGGCTGAGGCACATCGCCAGTGCGGGCAGACTGCTATGCAGCATGCGAACAACAGTAGAGTGCTATTGCAAGGGCGGACCCAAGTCCTGTTGCTGCTACTCTTCTGACTCTGCCCAGCCCCAGCGTCTGCCTCTAAAACCTTCTGAGGGGCTTCTCAAGTGCTTACTAATGCCTGAGAGGCTTCCTGTAGCCTGGAAGCTTGGGAGTTTGGGTCTTGGGAGTTTGGTGCGCAGGGGATGCTTGCCGGTGTCATTTGTTGCTGCTGCAGAGGATGCGATTGTGCGGATAAACATGAGCGAGTACATGGAAAGACACAGTGTGTCTCGACTTATTGGGGCTCCGCCTGGCTATGTGGGGTTCGAGCAGGGAGGACAGTTGACCGACGCTGTCCGCAAGAAACCGTATTCTGTCATTCTTTTCGATGAGATGTAAGGCTAAGAGCTCCTTAGCGCAGGCCACCCGTGCCAGGGAACCGTCAGCCAGTTGGTAGAATGGTGACAGTTTTTCTTGTTATTTTACATTTCATGTGTTTATGTTTGTTCACACGCGATTCGTGCTGGCAAACAGCTGCGGGGTGCTCATTAGTCACAGGCACAGCACTAGTGGCATGCAGTTTCGAGAAGCAACACACATACGCGTTGCTGCACTTTCCGTCTTTTCTGAGCCAATGCAAAAGACTTATCATAGTTGCAGTTGCCTGCATGCCACGCTAGGTGTAGCAGACGGGTTCCAAACCTATTTGGATGGTTTGGGCTGCCTTGTGTGTCTTTGAGTTCAGGGAGAAGGCCCACCCAGAGATATTCAACGTGTTGCTGCAGCTGCTGGACGAAGGCCGACTGGCGGACAGCAAGGGCAACCTTGTTAATTTCAGGAACTGCGTCGTGATCTTTACTTCAAACATAGGCGCAGATGCTCTCCTTGAAAGCGCTGGGGACCCCTCCAAGAAACAAGCTGTTGAAAAGTAGGTGTTGAAAGCAGTCTTTCAGGTAGTTGCATGTAGGTAGGAAGGTGGGGCTGTACTCCAATACATTTGTTCTACGTTGCTTTGTCATGTGAAGGCAGAACCTAGAATATAGGGGGTTTATATATAGAGTGCACTTTTGAGGACTTAACCATGTCTGTCTGCCTTTGTTTACTTGATGTGTTTGCATTGCTGTTGATATTGCATCTGCTCGGGTGCGCTTACACCCGGCGCGTTTTGCTAATTTGCCGAAGATGGAAAAACATTTGCCTCCGTTGCGAGGCAGCGCAGGCCGAGGCAGTCTTTTGTACCCCTCGAGAGCCTATGGCGCAGCAAAGGCGAATCTGAGGCCATTGGCGACGCGCTCTTTGTTTGTGTTTGTCCAGTCATGTCTGTGGCTATACGGGAAGGGAATGGTTTGAGGGGTTACCAGTGCCCCCTGTGGATTAGGGGCGGGTCTTGGGGCTTTTGCGCTGCTGCCGTTTGCCCGCAGGAAAGTCATGCAGACAGTGCGTGACACTTTACGGCCAGAGTTTTACAACCGCATCGATGAGTTTGTTGTATTTGACGCCCTCAACAAACAACGTAGGCAAAATATAGAACTCATAAAGGCAAATGTTTGTGCGTGTGGAAGCATGCTTTCACGTCTTAACGTGCTTATACAAATACGTGCTTTCAAAGCAGAATGCTTGCTAGGTTTATACATACATATATAGGCGTACATTCACCTGCGTGTAGTTGTGCACCACTTATATAAACATTCAGTGAGCTGAGCGGAGATCCTTGGGGTTGCTGTGCCTCACTTTGCAGAAATCAAGGAGGTAGTACGGTTGGAGATGGAGCGTGTAGCGGATCGCTTGTTGGAGAAGAAGATCAAGCTTAAAGTGGACGAGTCGGCCCTGGTTCATCTCGCAGACACAGGGTAAGCTGCATCTGTGTGGGATTCCGTTGAGCCTCTGCACACGTTTTGGCTTTTGGTGTTTCTTTGCATGCGGCTGAAGATGGACAGCTCTAAGGAAAACCGCCTTTTGCTGCCCCCCGCTATCATGCATATGTGAACTGCTCATCTGCGGCAGGTGCAGAACTGTATGCGCTTGCATGCGTGCGCATACGTGGCATGTGAAGCCACCCGTGGATTGGGCTTTGTTGGTGTTTCTCGTTTCTTTGCTTCCGATTCTGTGTGTCCACCTTTTTTTCACTGCCTTTGCGAGTGTGTGAGCCTATGTGTCCGTCTTTGGCTTATTGTTCGGGACTTTGTGTTTTGTTTGCTTTCGCTGACAGTGTAGGCTGATAGGTACATCAGTCTTTGGCTTCTTGTGCTTACTTTGGCTGTGGCCGCGTCTTTCTCGCCCTTGCTTTGGCTGCATCTGTGTCAGTTGCTTCTACTTTTGCTGCTCAGGTACGACCCCGCGTACGGGGCTCGCCCGTTGAAACGCCTGATTCAAAGGCTGGTGGAAACGCGCATAGCGCAGCTGCTGCTGCAGGGCAGCCTGCAGGAGCTGGACACTGTGACAGTCAAGAGTGAGAACAACACTCTTCTCTTTTCCGTTTCCAGCGCTGCCACGGGGGAGACCACGGACTACCCAGCTTCCCCTGCATCCCCGCCGGCATCTCCCAGCAGCGCAGCAACGGAGCAGCAGGCAACCCCGGCAGCGCCTCCCGCAGCAGCAGCACAAGTGCCGGCAGCAGCACCAGAGAATGCTGCTGCCACTGACGTGCGGGCCCAAGTGGTCACGGAGGAACCGCTGGTCCCAACTGCATGATGGGTAGTGGCAGTGCCGTGACGAGCGACGCAAACCGTGGCTAGCGAGCTTTGGCTGAGTGGCTGGCCAGCTTTTCCGAGTTGGCACTGTGAGCAGCTAGCTGCTGCAGCTGCTGCAGCTGCTGCTGCTTGAAGAAAGTGTCGGTCCAGGTTCAGTGCCGCGTGCGCAGCAAAGGCTCCCAGGAAGTTTGCCTGGGCCCCGCAGCAGCGACGCCGAGGCCAAAAATACCACAAATACCATATGAGGGACAAAGAAACCATTTCGTGAACGCGAATGGGCCAAGGGCAGCAGGGAAGTTTGTCCCAGCCTCTTCCTCCTCTCTGAACTTTTCTTCGTTTAATTGACCCGCAAAATTCAGAAACGAACACTCGATCTTAATGCTGCACACTTCGATAAAAACATATTGTTCACTTTGTGGCGCACAAACACAGTTTAGTGTAGCCAAAGAAACAGCCAAATTCAAAAAGAACAGACACAGAATGGATTCAATTCGAAACTGCCAACACAACGCCACGGCGAGCCCGCGCCTCCCAAGATCTTCACTGCGGGCATTTGCTGCTGTGCAGCCACCAGCTATTTTCAGCTTTTGGCAGCATCTTGGCAGCACTTCTTTTGCAAATACACAATGTCAGCTGGCTGCAGCATCTGCTGCTGAGCGCGTGCTCGCGGTTGCTGCTGCCGCTGCAGCAGACGAGCCGACAAGCAGCAGCAGCCGCACTTGCAGCAGCTGCTTCGCTGCTGCATCGCCGCTGCAGCAGCGCGGCTGGCAATAATGCGCCGCAGTGCAGCAGCTGCTCAGCTGCTGCTGCAGCAAGGCGGCGTTTCAACAGCCGACCCGCGGAAGCTGAGGTAGAGCCCGTCATGGGCCAGGCGGACTTCTTGAATGTTGCTGTCAGTTCCCTTCAGCTGTCTGTACACCTGCCGATGAGCTGCCAGCCACTGCTGCAGCCTTTCATTCGTCATTTTGTGTTCTAAGCAGCAGTCCATTCCCACAAACAGCAAACGCCGCGGCTGCAGCAGCACGCCCAAGTCCAGTGCCTCTTGCAGGCAGAAGTGCGCTGCGTGCGGCCGCTCCCCGATGGCATCCAGAATCAGCACCTGCGCAGCAGCAGCAACAACAGCAAATGCAGCAGCAACAGCAAGTGCAGCAGCAGCAGCAGCAACTGCAGCAGCTGCGACCCCGCAAGCACAAGCAGCAGCAGCAACACCACCGCCACCGCCCGCGTCGCCGTCAGCACCACCAGCTCCCGCGGCACAGCCACCGCAGCAACAACGCCCGCAGCAGCAGGAGCAACAGCAGCAGCAGCAGCAACAGCCGCAGCCGCAGCAGCAGCAGCAGCACCTCGGGCTTCGGCAGCTGCAGCAGCCGCTCGAGGACCACGGGGGGCACAGCAGTCACGTCCGACAGCAGCAAAAAGGGCTCCAGTCCCAAAGCCACAAGTCCCAAACAAACATAAGAGCCCCCGTGGTAGATGGGGAAGGAAAAGATGGGCGTTTGCAAGCCTGCGCACCCCACACGCCAAATAACTCCATCCTGCTGCTGCAGCAGCAGCTGCTGCTGCTGCTGTAGCTGCTGCTGTAGCTGCTGCTGTAGCTGCTGCTGTAGCTGCAGCTGCTGCCGCTGCGGCTGCTGCTGCTGTAGCTGCAGCTGCTGCTGCTGTAGCTGCTGCTGCTGTGGCTGCAGCTGCTGCTGCTGTAGCTGCTGCTGCTGTGGCTGCAGCTGCTGCTGCTGTAGATGCTGCTGTAGCTGCCGCTGCAGTTGCTGCAGCAGCAGCTGCTGCTGGTGTAGTTGCTGCTGCAGTCATTGCAGCAGCAGCTGAAGCAGCAGCTACTGCTGCTGCGCTTAAGGCGTGCTGCTTTTCCTTACCAGGGACTCGCAGCCTCGTGAAACCCCAAGAGTCAATCGGCTCGATCTTGAGTTGAACATCTGCTGCTGCTGCTGCTGCTGCTGCTGCTGCTGCTGCTGCTGCTGCGTCTGCTGGCCTTGCTGGGGGTGCCGCAGCCGCAGCAGCTGCTGCCAGACGGGGAATGCCTTGAGTTGCTGCAGCTTCTTTCAGAGTCTCCCCTGCAGCTTTCGCAACAGCAGCAGCAGCAGCCGCTGCAGCAGCAGCTGCAGCAGCAGGCAGCACAGTGTCATTAAGGATACGGAAATCAATGCATGCAACTTTGCGCCTCAGCAGCAGCCGGCCTTTGTTTGTGACGGCGAACTCTCCGTCTTCAGTCCTGCTGACAATGCCTTCTGCTTCTGCTGCTGCTGCTGCTGCTGCTGCTGCTGCTGCTGCTGGGGAGGCGCTGCTGCTGCTGCTGCAGCGCTCCAAGAACGGCCGCAGCAGGTAAGAATAACTGCGAGAGATGGAAGCAAAAGTGCGGGCCCCCATGAAGCAGCAAAGCCAGTTTTTGGGGGCGTACCAGCGGCAGTCTTGGCGGTCCTGTGCTGCTGCTGCTGCTGCTTCTGCTGCTGCTGCTGCGGGCCCCGCTGCTGCTGCTGCTGCTGCTGCCACCGCCGGCGGACACGCAAACGTGGGCCTGTCAAATGGCTGCAGATCTCTCAGATCGTCGAGGCCCCCAATGGCGTCCATGTGGTCATGAGTCAAGAACACCGCGTCTACGCAGCTCAGCTGCAGCAGCAGCAGCAGCAGCAGCAGCAGCAGCAGCAGCAGCAGGCTCATCAGCTGCAGCGGCTGCCGCGATCGCCTCGCTGGCAGCAGCAGCGGCAGCAGCAACAGCAGCAACTATCGTACGCACGTCCTCAACACATCTGCAGAGCATCCCGACAGCCAAGTGCAGCTACAAATGCTCCCGGTGCTGCTACACGCGCAGCAGCAGCAGCAGCAGCAGCAGCGGCAGCAGCAGCAGCAGCAGACTAGAGCACCTCCCTTATACAGGGTGCGCTTTCAACAGCAGCAACAGCAGCAGCAACCCAGAGTGCCTGCCTTCTACAGAGTGCGCTTCCAACAGCAGCAGCAGCAGCAGCAGCAGCAGCAGCAGCAGCAGCCGAGCGATCCTCCCCTCTACAGGGTGCGCTACCAACAGCAGCAGCAGCAGCAGCAGCAGCAGCAGCAGCAGGGCGCACCGTACATTGAATGCGCAGCCGAAAGCGACGAGGGAGTCCCTGAGAGTCTTGCCGCAGTCTATCAGCAGCTGCTGCCCCTCCAGCTGCAGCAGCAGCGAAATGTTTCTTCTTTTGTTGGGCCCTTCGGGAAGCAGCAAAGCCCGCAGGCAGGTGGCGCATGCAGCATTTCGGGAGTCGCGAGCAGCAACTTCCAGCGCGCGGCCTTCCAGGCCCGCTGCTGCTGCTGCTGCTGCTGCTGCTGCTGCTGCTGCTGCTGGGGGTTCTGCTGCTGCTGCTGCTGCGGGGGCGGCCGCGCCGCACAAGGCGCTGCCGCCGTCGCTGGCGAGGGCTCCCTGCTCCGCCTGCTGCTCCTGCTGCCGCTGCTGCTGCTGCTGCTGCTGCTTCAGGTGCTGCCGGTAGAGAACCGCTTGCTGCTGCAGCTGCTGCAGCGGCGGCAGCGGGGCTGCACGCCGGGCCACAAGGTGGTAAGGGTGGGAGGGGTCGGAAAGAGAAAGAATATGATTTAGTTGAGGGATGGAAGCAGAACCCCCGGAGCCAAGAAACAGGACCCCGCTGCTGCTGCTGCTGCTGCTGCTGCTGCTGCTGCTGCTGCTGCTTGCGACTTCAGCGGCGTCGGTGCTGCTGCTGCTGCTGCTGCCGCTCCCGCTGCGGCACATGCTGCTGCAAATGTCCTCGAAGAGAGGCGACACAGCTGCGACGCGGTCCCGCACTGACTGCGCCATCTTCTTTAACCGCAGAAGGCGCTGCTGCTGCTGCTGCTGCTGCTGCTGCTGCTGCTGCTCTCCCTCGTGCTGCAGACGCCGGCGGCACCTGTGCTGCAGCACCAATTCGTAAATTTAGTTTTCGCCTTCCGGAGCATGCGCTTGTGGCGTGTGGGGAGCAATGCTCGCGCAGCATCAGCCGCAGGTGCAGCAGCAGCAGCTGCAGCAGCAGCAGCAGCACCTGCTGCTGCTACTGCCGGGCAGCAGCCTAGTTGTGCTAATCCGCGGGTGTCTTTTACTGTTTCAATGAAGAAGAAAAGCGCGAAAATTGAAATAATTGATTAATTAGAAGGACCTAGGATAATTTCTTAGTGGCTGCTGCTGCTGCTCCGCAGCACCGAGAAGGCTCCGATACATCGCTGCTGCTGCTGCTGCTGCTGCTGGTCTTGCTGCTGCTGTTAGTGCTGCAAGCCACACCGCAGCGCGCCTGCATGCGAGTCGCACTGTTCTTTGCTTTGTTTTGTTTGGAAATAATCCTGAAGCCTGCAGCTGCTGGGGCCAGGGAGGCAGCAGCCCCAACGCCGCTGGCGTTGCTGTGAGCCGCCGCAAGACCAGCCGCAGCAGACAGCAGCTTGCTGCTCTGTCTGCAGCACTTTTTGCATTTCAAGTCTCATCTGCATGTAGCTTTACCTCAATTGCAGCGAGAGAGGCCGCTGGAGGCGCAGCTGCTGCAGCAGCTGCCCAGCACTGACAGAGCGCAGCAGCAGCCGCCGAAGCCGCAGCAGCAGCAGCGGCAGGGGCCCCCCAAATTCATTGAATTTAAAGGCCCCAGGGGGCCCCAAATGACTTTTTAACAAATGTGCAAACAACTGCAGCATGAGTCTGGCCAGACAAGCAGCAGCTGAGGCCCCAGAGCGAAGCAGCAAGCTGCGCGTGTAGCTGCGAGGCGGGTCAGGTGCACACGCAGCAGAAGCAGCAGCAAAAGCAGGATCAGCCGCAGCAGCAGCAGCAGCTGCCGCACAGGGACCAAAAGCAGCAACAGCAGCAGCAGCAGCAGCAGCAGCAGCAGCAGCAGCACGTGTCTTCACAAAATGGAGCTGCACACCAAGAGCTCCGCAGTGCCCCTCGAGGCAGCAGATAAGCTCAAGGCGGCGCCTCCGCTGCTTTCCACTCCGCACAAGTCCCCGAACGAGGTATGATTGGCAGCAGCAGCAACTGCAGCAGCAGCAGCAGCTGCTGCTGCTGCTGCTGCAGCCCTGCAGCAGCTGCTGCTGCAGTCGCTGCATCTGTCCCTGCCGCTGTTTCCAAATCGCTTCTGCTGCGTGTCTTTGCTCACCGCGCGTATCTATACACAGGCGTGTGCCACTCTGCTGCTGCTGCTGCTGCTGCTGCTGCTGCTGCTGCTCAGCCGCTGACTGCTGCGCTGCAGGAGCTGCAGCGGGAGCTGCTGGGGGTGGTGAAGAGCAACAGAGACCTCTCGGACTGTCTTTGCTGCACTCGGCAGCGGCTGAGAGCAGCAGAAGAGAGCCGCATGCAATTAGCAGCAGATTTGCGGTGTCTGTACACCCGGCTGAGCTCCACTGTGGCGGCCTTCGACGCCAAGCACAAGGCAGCAGCAGCAGCAGCAGCAGCAGCAGCAGACAGCTGCAGCAACAAAGCTGCTGTCGAGCAGCTGCTGGACCTCGCAGACTTCCTCCACCTCAAGCTGCAGCTGCTGCTGCACAACCACCTCACCCACGACCAGCAGGGGGGCCCCCCAGAGGGGCCCCCGCAGCAGCAGGGGCCCCTGCAGCAGCAGGGGCCCCTGCAGCAGCAGGGGCCCCTGCAGCAGCAGGGGCCCCCGCAGCAGCAGGGGGCCCCGCAGCAGCAGGGGCCCCATCTGCAGCAGGGGCCCCTCTCTCCGATGAGTCCTGCGCAGCTCCAGGCACACAGCCACCCGCTGCAGCAGCAGCAGCAGCAGCAGCATTACCAGCAGCAGGAGGAGGAGCAGCGGCAGCAGCAGCAGCAGCTGCTGCTGCAGCAGCAGCAGCGCTACGACGAAGTACTGAAGGAAAACGAGCGGCTGCAGCAGCACAATCTTTACCTAGTCCAGCAGCTGGAGAGCTTCCAGCGGCAGCAGCAGCAGCAGCAGCAGCAACAGCTGCAGCAGCAGCAACAGCAGCAGCTACAGCTACAGTCTCTGCATGAAGGCCCGCACAAACCCGTAGCCGAGCCCCATACGTCCCCAGCAGCAGCAGCAGCAGCAGCAGCAGCAGCAGCAGCAGAAGCAGCAGCAATGTCCAGCTCTTCTGCTCCCTCTCTTGCTGCTCCGTCCCTTTGCTGGGGCCCCTCGGCGTCTGCAACATTTGATGAATCGAAAGTCCCGCAGCGGATGCAGCAGCAGCAGCAGCAGCAGCAGCAGCAGCAGCAGCTGCAGCAGCAGCAGCTGCTGCAGCAGCAGCAGCTGAGGCGCAGGAGCTCGGGAGAACTGCAGAATCGAGGAGAGTGGGTTGCGGGAGGCAGCAGCAGCAGCAGCACTTTGCCAGAGACTGCAGCAGATGCAGCACCAGCAGCAGCAAAAGTTCCACAAAGCTCGTGGCCTCCTCCGCAGCAGCTGCAGCAGCCGGAAGAGCTACAGCAGCAGCAGCAGCAGCAGCAGCAGCAGCAGCGGGAAGCAGCAGCAGCAGCAGCAGAGCCAATCGAAGCAATCGCGTCTCCCTCCTCCTCCTTAGACACAAGCCGCAGGTAGGCCTTATCTAGCTTTCTGCTGCTGCTGCTTCTGTGGCTGCTGCAAGTACTACTGCTGCTGCTGCTGCATCTGCTGCTGCTGCAAGTGCTGCTGCTGCTGCTGCTGCTGCTGCTAGCTTTTGAAGGCCTCTACTCAGCGCGCGTTGTCTGCATGTGCTGCTGCTGCTGCTGCTGCTGTTTACTAGTTGTTCGTCTTACGGCTCTAGCCTTTCTTCCTACCGGTCCCCCTCAGCAGCAGCAGCAGCAGCAGCAGCAGCAGCAGCAGCAGCAGGCCGCAACCGGCGGCCCTCTTTCGTGCCCTGCATTTCAACAGCAAAGGCAGGAGCTGGCTCCTGGATGGGCGGCCACAAAGACCCTTCAGAGTATCCTGTGGGAAACTGACTGCATGCATGCATGCATGCATGCAAGCGTGCATGCATGCGTGCATGCATGCATGCATGCATGCATGCGTGCATGCATGCATGCGTGCATGCATGCATGCGTGCATGCGTGCATGCATGCGCCCACCTGGGCGGCGAAGTTTGCGGCTTTGCGCTGCTGTCGCTGCATGCATGCGTTGCTGCATGCATGCGTTGCTGCATGCATGCGTTGCTGCATGCATGCGTTGCTGCATGCATGCGCTGCTGCATGCATGCGCTGCTGCATGCATGCATTGCTGCATGCATGCGTTGCTGCATGCATGCGTTGCTGCTTTGCTGCTGGCTTTGTGCGGGGCAAACGAACTTGTCTCTAAAAACTGCATTATATATATTTTAATTATGCTTCAAGGTTTTTTATTTGCAGATAAAAGTTTTTATTTTTTTAAATTATTTATTATTAAAGATTAAAATAAAAAATGAGCAGCTCTGGCCACTTCTCTGCAGCGCATGCAGGGTTCGGGTGTATGTACAGCTGCGAAATAAGTGTGTTTGAATTTATTTATTTCTTTTTGCACATTTAATTAGCGGAAAAAAGCCTAAAGAGTAAATATATATTTAGATGTGCTTTTTTATATAGTTAAACAGAAGTAGAATAAAGATATAGATGTTCTTATTTTAATGTAGATATACAGATATGTAGGCATTAGATATATATATATATACATACACACACACACACATATATATATATGTATATATATACATATATATATATATATATATATAGCTACTCATATATATTTAGTCCATCTGCATTTGCATGCATGCGCTTCTCTGCGTGTCACTTCGAGGGCGCATGCATGCATGCATGCATGCATGCATGCATGCATGCATGCATGCATGCATGCATGCATGCACGTATATCGTATATCAATAGATATATGTATTATATATTTCTACATATATTTGTTTATTTAAAGTATATTTATGTATATTTATTTGTGGTGTGGAGCTTTTACACACAAATGATGCATTTGAAAAAATGTGTGCGTACATTATATATAAATATTTGCGTGGAGAGGGAGAGACATAAACGCTAATTAATTAACTAATTAATTAATTAATTAATTAATTAATTAATTAATTAATTAATTAATTAATTAATT
>NW_013654970.1:166026-167628 GCF_000499385.1 Eimeria necatrix
TATGCACACATTGATTAGAAGTGGGCGAATATGTACAAATACATCTATTGAGTGGCCTTGCATGCATGCATGCATGCACGCATGCACGCATGCATGCATGCATGCATGCATGCATGCATGCAAAGCCTAGCGCTGAAGATCTTTTTTGTTGGTCTCTTTGGCACTTTATTTTTTAAAGCTTTATGTTCAGTTCATCAACATTAAAGTTTATTTCTTTCTTTGTTTCCCTTCCCGCACTGAACCGTTTTATCTTCTTTTCTTTTATTTATTTTATTCTTTACCCTTTGCCTTTTGCTGCTTCTGGGGGCCCCGAGCTCCCCTGTTGCTGCTGCTGCTGCTGCTGCTGCTGCTGCTGCTGCAGTGCTGCTGCAGTGCTGCAGCTGCGTGCATGCAGGGCAGCAGCACTTTGGGCCTGCCTGTCACAAACTGACTTAGACTGGCGCCGCTGCCGTCGCTGGCAGCTGCCGCTGCAGCTGGCGGCTGCTGCTGCTGCTGCTGCTGCTGCTGCTGCGCAGTTGCTAGAGGCCGCTGCTGAGCTGCTGTGGACTTGCTGCTGCTGCTGCTGCTGCTGCTGCTGCTGCTGCTGCTCTCTAAAGCGCATGCAAAGCACTTGGACCCGCAGCAGCGCCGCTGCAGCACCGCAAACCACTTTTGGGAGTTCAAAAAAAAATGAAATTAATTTGAAGTCCGAAACCAAGTGCGCAGCTAGCGAGGTGTACGTACACCCGAAATCAGCAATTTCGCGAGACTGCCGTGAGGTGTACGTACACCTGAACTCGCTATCTGGAGTGTACGTACACTGGATTTTTTAAAACCCCAAAAAACTTCTTCGGGCTTTAGAGTTTGCCTAGCAGCTGAATCCCCCCGAGGGTTTAGGGTTTAGGGTTTCCCGGAGAATCTAAGTAGACATATCTCTATCCCTCTATCTCTATTTCTTGCTGCTCTTTCTGCAGCAGCAGCAGCAGCAGCAGCAGCAGCAGCAGCACACTTTGCCTCTTCCGGCCTATTCACTTCACCCAAAAGTCTTCTTTGCCCCTGCGGGACCCCTGGGGCCCCCCGGGGCCCCAGACTCTTTCCTACAGCTATTCAAGGGGCCCCTGGGGGGCCCCTGGGGGGCCCCTGGGGGGCCCCCGGGGGGCCCCTGGGGGGCCCCTGGGGGGCCCCCGGGGGGCCCCTGGGGGGCCCCAGACCCTTTCCTGCAGCTACAAGGGGGGCCCCCGGGGGGCCCCTGCACTTCAAAGCCCCGTTCTAATTGATCTTTGTAATGTGTTTAAAGAGGGGCCCCCCGCAGCCACTTGGCTGCATGCAGAGGGGCCCCTGTGGGGCCCCCGGGGCCCCATCTAGTACCCTTGGGACATGGGGGGAGGCAGGGGGCCCCTCATGGGGGGCCCCCCTTGAGGCGCAAACCCTGTACCCTGCTGCACTGGGGGGGGCCCCCCAAAGGCCCCGGGGCGGGGCAGAGGAGGGGCTGGGGGCATCCCAAAGGGCTGGGGGGCCCCCGAGGCCACTGCTGCCATGGGGGCCCCCATGGGGCCCCCCATGGGGCCCCCCATGGGGCCCCCCATGGCTGTTGCTGCTGCTGGCCCTGGGGGGGGCGGGGGG
>NW_013654970.1:167728-170228 GCF_000499385.1 Eimeria necatrix
CGGGGGGGCCCCCAGGCTGCCAGCTGCAGGCGGCCGCGGCACCATGCCGCCTGCTTCCTGCTGCTGCTGCTGCTGCTGCTGCTGCTGCTGGTGCTGCTGCTGCAGTGAGGGAGGGGCCATGAACCCGCCGCTAGGAGGGGGCGCGGGCTGCTGCTGCTGCTGCAGCGGCTGCTGCTTCTGCTGCTGCTGCGAGCTGCCCGGCTGCTGCTGCTGCTGCACCCCAGGTGCCCCCATAAACGGGGGCGGCCGCACACCGCCAACAGCACTGGGGCCCCCCATGGGGGGCCCCATGGGGGCCCCCATGGGGGGCCCCATGGGGGCCCCCATGGGGGGCCCCATGGGGGCCCCCATGGGGGCTGGGGGGGCCCCCATTGGGGGTACAGTGCCCCTGGTGCCCAGCTGCGCGTTTTGTGGAGGCTGCTGCTGTGTTAGGCCAAAAGCATTGGAAAGGGGAGCTCCCTGCGGGGTCATTTGCTGCTGCTGCTGCTGCTGCTGCTGCTGCTGCATGGGCTGCTGCTGCTGCGGGAGCTGGCTCATTGGGGGCTGCTGCTGGTTGGGCTGCTGCATGGGTTGCTGCTGCTGCTGGACGGGCTGCTGCTGCTGCAGGGGCGGCTGCTGCCCCGGCTGCACCTGGGCGGGGGCCTGCTGCTGCTGCACCTGCTGCTGCTGCTGCTGCTGCTGCTGCTGCTGCTGCTGCTGCTGCAGCGCGGCCTTCTCGGCCAAGTCAGTGACAAGTTCCCAGCTGCCGTGCACGTTTTCCTTCAGCAGCAAAACAGCAGAGTCGCCGCAAGCAGCAGCTAAGAGAGCGCCGCTGCTGCTCCAGGAGACTCTCCAGACGGGGGCGTCGAAGACCAGCGTCTGCAGCAGCCGCCACCGCTGCTGCTGCTGCTGCTGCTGCTGCTGCTGCTGCTGCTGCTGCTGCTGCGGCTCGCCCAGCCACAGCTTCACAGTCTTGTCTTCGCTGCAGGAAGCCAGCAGCAAAGCCCCAGGCAGCAGCACAGCAGCAGCTCCTTGCGGCCTAAAGGCCACATCTCTTACCCAGTCTGAGTGCTGCTCGCCCTCGGGCAGCGGCAGCTCTCTGCACTGCTGCAGCCACACGCATGCATGCACAGCCCCAAACAAACGCATGCATGCATGCATGCATGCATGCGTGCATGCATGCGTGCATGCATGCGTGCATGCATGCGTGCGTGCATGCAGAGTGCAGCACAGGCTGCAGGACAGCTGCAGCCAACTGGGGAGACGCGAGGCAATCCGCAAAGCCTTGCATGCGCAACAGCTACACAAAACCCTAACTTGCATGCATGCATGCATGCATGCATGCATGCATGCATGCATGCATGCATGCAAGGGAGCACAAATAGCTGGAACTGCACTCCACCAGGTCTATGCACGGGGGCATGCCCCCGCACGCATGCAAAACGCCTGGAAAATACAGCAGCAGCTGCAGCAGCAGCAGCAGCAGCAGCAGCAGCAGCAGCAGCAACAGCAGCAGCAGCAGCAGCAGCAGCAGCAGCAGCAGCAGCGGCAGCAGCAGCAGGTTCTGCAATTCAACTTTTCCGAATTTGCAAAAGACCTCGAAAAGCCTTTTGAAAGAAACTAAACTTTATTTAATTATCAAATTGCCATTAAATATCCATTTGGGAGCAGAGGGGCACAAATTCGAAAAAAAAAGAAAAATCCGCAAAATTTGACGCAACTTGCATGCAAAGTGCTGATGAAGTGAAGACAAAAAGAACAACTCCGGAAAAAAGCAGATATTCCCGACAGACTGGACTAAATTCGAACGCAGAATGCAGAGTGTTTTGCTGCTGCTGCTGCTGCTGCTGCTGCTGCTGCTGTTGCTGCACTTGGAAGCCTAAAAATGCGCTCGGGAGAGCCGGGGATTTGCAAAAAGAGGAATCCAAGCGATCTTGTGCTTTGCTGCCTCTGCTGCTGCTGCTGCTGCTGCTGCTGCATGCAGAGTGCCGTGTTGCTGCTAAAAAGGAGAATGAGTGGTGTCTTGGGGTGCGACTGGCCGCGCAGCAGCTCGCGAGGAAGCTGCTGCTGCTGCTGCTGCTGCTGCTGCTGCTGCTGCTGCTGCTGCTGCTACTCACCTGCCAGACAGGCCCGCTGTGGCCGTGCAGCTCCTGCAGAAACTGAGCGCCTCGCGAGTCCGCAGAAACTTCCCAAAGACGAATGGACTCGTCGCTGCTGGCGGTGGCGACTTTGGTGCCGTACAAGTCGAAGGAAATGGCGTGCAGCGGGCCGCCGTGGAAGGTCTCGAAATGCGAAGCCAGCTGCGTCATGCTGCCGATCTCGGGGAAAATAAAGAAGAAAAGGACCAGTTTATTCCAATTATCGAATTTAAAACCAGCTTTCCGCGAGGATTCCAGTCCAACTGACCGCGCCGATCATGCCACGGGCGGTTCATAACTCGCCATGAAGACACCGAAGCAGAAGCCGACTGCCGTCGCCGCCGCCTCCCACCAAGCGGAAATAACTCACTTTTCAGCTTTTG
>NW_013654970.1:175228-192728 GCF_000499385.1 Eimeria necatrix
TGTTTATTAATTAATTTTCTCCTTTTAAATCACATTTGAAGCGTCTGCCGGCTATTGAGGTGTACGTACACCCGAAACGAACGCAATCCCGGACTGTTGAGGTGTACGTACACCCGAAACGAAGGCAATCCTCGCGCTTCCTTCGCCGCTTTCCTCTCTTCATTTCCTTTCAGAAATTAAATTTTAATGTTTTATTTCATCTTTTTTTCATATTGCTGCTGCAGTGGAAATCAAACGAAAGAAACGTGGCAAAAAACTGCAACAGAAAAGAAAATGAACTGCAGAAAACTAATCCTCAGGGACTCCATGCCACTTCTTGTTGCACAAAAATCAAAATAAATTAATTAAAAATAAATAAATAAATAAATAAATAAATAAATAAATAATAAATAAATAAATAAATAAAAATCCAAACTCAGAAACAGGCTGATATCCTATCAGACTCGCTGACACTGGCGGGCAGCAAACTTCATTTCTAATACTACTTTTGGTCTTTTATAAATTCAAATGAATTTAAATAACTCTAAATGAATTTAAATAAATTAAATAAATTTAAATAAATTTAAATAAATTTAAATAAATTCAAATAAATTTAAATAAATTTAAATAAATTCAAAATGCAAATAAAGGACAAGCGGTGCACAAATCTGTTCAAAATTCGAGTGTACGTACACCTGAACTGTTTGTACTTTTTGTTTCTTGTTTTCATTTCTTTGCAAAGTTCCAAAGACAAAGGTTAAGAGCCCGCGCTGCTGCGGGCCAGCAACTAATTGCTGCTGCCCTTGCTGCTGCTGCTGCTGCTGCTGCTGCTGCTGCCGCTGCTGCGCTTGCTGGGGCTTTAGCAGCGGCAGGGGAGCAGTTGGTGCTGCTGCTGTCGCCGCGGGGCTTTTCGCAGCGGCAGCAGCTGCTGCAGCTGCTGCTGCAGCTGCTGCAGCAGCTGCTGCAGTTGTTGCTGCTGCTTCATCTTGTGTAATGGCCAGAATGGCCGCATCTGACTCTTTTCAGTTTCTACTTTGATTTATTTCTTTTTATTTTTATTTATTTATTTATTTATTTCTGTTTGCTGTTGACTTCCATCCTGCTGCTCTGTACATTCTAAAGAAAGACGGCAATGGGCCCAAGAGCCCAGCAACGACAGTCACGGAGCTGCTGCTGCTGCTGCTGCTGTTGCTGCTGCTGCTGCTGCTGCTGCTGTTGCCGCTGCTGCGGTTGCAGCAGGGGCTGCTGTGTCTCCGGCTGTATGCTGCCCGCGGTGCTGCTGCAGCTTTTGCTGCAGTTGCTGCTGCCGCTGCTTCGGCGGCTGCTGCAGCTTTTGCTGCAGTTGCTGCTGCCGCTGCTGCTGCTGCTGCTGCTGCTGCTGCAGCTCTGTGTGTGGCATTTCTCTCGAGGCCTCTAAAGCAGATTGGCGAGCCCACGTGTGCCCCGGGTGTACGTACACCGGAGGCGCATGCAAAGAGAATAAAGGAGCTCCAAAGTCTACAAGTTAAATAATTAATTTTTTCCAGAAGTGCAATTTGCTGCTCCGAAGTGCAAAAACATTCTTTCCAAAAAGCCTCTCCAGCCTGCTGCTGCAGCAGCAGCAGCCCTTGCCGCCGCTGCTGCAGCAGCAGCAGCAGCAGCAGCTCCCCGCCGCAGCAGCAGCAGCAGCAGCACTCAGGGCTGGAGCTGCGGGTCATCGTCTGTGTCTTTGGGCTTGGGGAAAACAGCAGTATGGAAGGGCGCGGCATTGGGCTGTGCAGGGGCGCCGGGGGCCCCCCCGGGGGCCCCCGGGGGCCCCCCGGGGGGCCCCCCGGGGCCCCCGGGGGCCCCCGCGCTGCTGCCCACGTTGCTGAGACTCTCCGAGTGGGTCTTCGCGTGGTCATAACTGGCCCACTGGCCCTGCGGGGGGGCCCCCCCGAAGGCCGTCTGGGGTTTGGCCCCGAGGCCAATAATGCTGGGGCTGACGGAGGCCCTGGAGTGGACCCTGGAGATGGGAAACTCGCTGCCCGCCTCCTCCCCGAAGGGGCCCCCGGGGGCCCCCCCGGGGGCCCCCGGGGGGCCCCCAGGGGCCCCCAGCAACGCCTTGTGCGTGTACTCCTCCACGGGGTAGAAGTTGTACCAGTAAACAGCCCCAATGAGCACACAACCCCCCACCATATTGCCCAAAAAGGTGGGCAAGAAGTTCTGCTGCACCACAGCAGCCACAGAGGCCCCACAGCCCATCATCAGAGTGAGTTGTAAAGTGTAGAAGTTGGCTATTATGTGCTCGTAGCCCGCCACGCAAAAAGCCACGATGGGAAACCACAAAGAAAGGACTTTGCTGGCGGGGTCGTCGCAGCCGGTGACGTTCCAGACGGCGAGGCAGACGAGGGCGTTGCAGCCGACGCCGCGGAGGAAGCACTGGCCGAAGCCGTAGCCGAGTTTGGTCTGCTGCAGGTGGCACATGTAGCTGCGCAGGGGCTCTTGTTCGTAGCCTCCGGGGAGAAAAGAAAGGAAATAAGCCGCAAATAAAGCTCCTAGCCAGTTTCCGAGAAAAGATCCGACCCAGTTTATCAGCAAGTGCAGGAATGTTATCCGCCGCTCGATCAGACAGATCAGCATCGTCATGGTGTTCCCCGTGAACAACTCCGCGCCCGTGAAGATTATTGCGATGAAAGCTGTCGGGAAAATCGAAGCGTACATGAATTTCTGAATGGATTTGGAAACTGATCGCGGATCATCGACGGAAGTGGGAGTGCCGCCCGCGAACATGTTGCAGGCCTGGCCCGCGAGCCCGATGTACACCCCAGCCATGAACGCCTGCAGCAGCAGCCGGTCGAAACGCAGCGACGTTTTGCGCAATCCATACTCGATCACGCGGTGATAAGTGTCCGGAGAGGCCGTGGTCACCATTTTCTCGGCAGATCGCGCGAAAAAACCGCGAGATCGCGCGCCAAAACCCCAGATCGCGGCCACCCCAGAGTCCGTTCAACTTCCCACGCCGCCGCCGCTCGCGCCGCTCTTCCCGAACCCCCGCCCCGCTAAACCCTTTCCAAACCCTCGCCAAACCCTCGCCCGCCAGCAAACCCCAAAACAAACCGCTAACGCCCCCAGACTGCCTCGCAGCAGCGCAGCAGCACCGCGCAGCAGCAAACTCGCAGCAGCAGCAGCGGACAACTCCCCGCGATCTACCGCCCTCGTCCGGAACAACAAAAGTGCAAAAAACAATTCGCAAAACCCGCAAAGCACACTCGCGAGCTGCAGATACACCCCGAAGCCCCCGCCGCCTTCGCTCAGCGCAGTTCAACTTGAATGCGCTGAGGGCTGCGGCGGCGGCTCGTGCCCCACAGCCCGCCCGTCTCGCGCTCCCCGCGGCCCTCTCTCTCCTTTTTTTTAATTCAATTCCACTTTTATTTCTTCTTTTTCTTCTTTTTCGCTTTCTTCCGACCCCCCAACGCCCCCAGAAGACCCCCTCGCGCTGCCCGCCGCCGCGCCGCGGCCACCCGCCGCGATCACCCCCGCCGCCCGCGCCGCCGCTTCCGCATTTCCTCTCAGACATTCCGCGAACAAATCCCTTTTTAAAATGCTTATTTAGCTTTTCGGAACTTTAGCTGCCACGCGGACACGCAGCAGCAGCAGCAGCAGCAGCAGCGGCAGCAGCAGCGCCTGCTGCGGCCACCCGCCGCCGCGCAGCAGCAAACCCCGCGGTGTCTACGCCTTCGAAGCTTCCCCGCTGCGCTTGCTGCTGCTGCTGCTGCTGTCTTCGCGGGGTTGCTGCTTCTCCTGCTGCTGTCTTGCCAGCTTGCTGCTGCTGCTGCTGCTGCTGCAGACGACGCACTGCCACACAGCGCTCTTCCCCGCGACTGCTGCTGCTGCTGCTGCTGCTGCTGCTGCTGCAGTCCCCGCAACGCTGCTGCTGCTGCTGCTGCAGGCGACTCACGGGTCGCTTGTCGCCCTCGCTGCTGCTGCTGCAGCAGCGGCTGTGGGCCCAGTAGCCCCCCTCCACACTGCAGAAGACAACAGCAGCAGCAGCAGCAGCAGCAGCAAAAGCCTTTACACCCAAATCACTGCAACACGCTAGAGAATTAGATTATCCTGTTTGCTGCAGCGCGCAGCAGCAGCAGGAAACTCATATGCTTCTAAGGAAGCACTGAAACTTCTATCTTGCTGCTGCTGCTGCTGAAGTTAGTGCTGCTGCAGATAGTGCTGCTGCAGATAGTACTCCTAATGCTGCTGCTAGTGCTGCTAATGCTCGTGCTGCTGCCGCTGTAAGTCCTGCTGCTGCCGCTGCAGTTGTTGCTGCTGCTGCTGGCGCAGCTGGAACTGCCGCAGCTGCTGCTGGAGCTGCTGCCGCACCTGCTGCTGCAGTTACTGCTGCAGCTGCTGCTGCAGCTATGGCTGCAGCTGCTGCTGCAACTGCTGCTGCTGCTGCTGGAAGCTTTATGCGTCAGCTTCCAGTTATGGTCCTCGCGTTGCTGCTGCTGGCTGCAGCAAACTGAAGCCCTCGCTTTTCCTTATTTGGTGCGAGGGGCCTTTGCTGCTGCTGCTGCTGCTGCTGCAGCAGCTGCTGCTGCTGCTGCTGCACTGGGCGGTGGCCTGCTGCGGGGCGGCTCGGGCAGCAGCAAATGTAATCAGCTAGAATAAATCAAAAGTATTATTTTAAAAATTAAACTTTGCATTAAATAAACTTTATGGAAATGCATTTGGAATTAAATCATTGAATTACAAAAGTACTTCAAACAATTTCAGAAGCAAAAGTTCTTTTTTAATGTTTGAAATTGCGGAATTAAAAGCTAAAAGTCCAAATTTAAATAAATTAAATTAATTGAAACTCTAAAAAGGAAAAATAATGCAAAAATGATTTTTTGTTTTTTCGAGTTTTGATTTTCTGGGACCTTCCAGGTGTACATACACCCCAGAAGCATTACTTTTAAAATGAATTTAAATGCACAAATGCATTTTAATTCATTTTAAAAATAAACGAATTTAAATGCATTTATATTTGCTACTATAAAAGCGTTTGCATGCGCTCAGCTGTACATACACCCCAATCTTGGCATATTTAAAGCCACTTCAGTTCTGTTTTATTTCATCAAAAGTCTTTTTTAAATATATTTAAAAATATATTTTTAAACACTTTAATAAATATACTTTTGCAAGGATTTATTTGCTTCAATGTGTCCTTTTGTTTGTCCATTTATTGATCTAATTTAATTTAATTTTCGGGTCTTTTTATATTTCATTATTTTTAAGAAATAAATAAATGCTTTTTAATCTAATTGCCTATTCAGCTGTATCTACACCCAAAGGCATGCATGCATGCTGCCAATTGCTGCTAGACTGTGTGCTGTAGTGTGGGGCCCATTCAGCAGCAGCAGCAGCTGCAGCAGCAGCAGCAGCAGCAGCAGCAGCTGCTGCTGCTGCTGCAGCTGCAGCAGCAGCAGCAAGACTGCTGCTGCTGATCTTCACGGGCGCTTCTTACCGCAGCAGACACAAAGACAAACTCTATGGGGTCCTGCGCAGCAGCAACAGCAGCAGCAACAACAGCAACAGCAGCAGCAGCAGCAGCAGCAAGAAGAGCAACAGCAGGAGCAACAGGATCAGCCCCAGTGGCACCCGCAGCAGCAACGACGAGAGCAGCAGCAGCAGCAACAGCGGCAGCAGCAGCAGCAGCAGCAAACTGGCAAAGCTGGAACTCATGTGTTCGCCTGAGGGCTCTAATGAGATCTATTCAATTCTTTTGAAATCAATTTAAATTTAAATTTAAATTTAAATTCAAATTTAAATTAATTAACTGAAAGTGTATTAGCCAGTCCCTTGAAGTGCTTTTGTAATCGCTTCTGAGTCAAGAGCTAGGGTTTAGGGTTTAGGGTTTAGGGTTTCGGGTTTAGGGTTTAGGGTTTAGGGTTTGTTGGGGCTGCGAGTCGCTGCATGCATTTGCTGGGGCCCTGCATGCAGCATTTTGCCGTTTTATTGGCTGAAATGAATTAAATTTGGAAAATAAAAAAGAAATAAAAAATGAAATAAAATGAAATAAAGAAAAGGAAAAACTTTGAAGTTTTTTCACTTTCGGCAGCAGCAGCAGATCTGTCGCTGCGCGTCTCGGACTTTTAAGGCCAACAGTTGTGTTCTTTTGGACTTTATTTAATTTATTTAATTTATTTTATTTATTTAATTTATTTTAATTATTTAATTTCAATTTACACTCAAAATGGAAACAGAAGAAGAAAAACTGGAGCCGCCGAAACGGGGTGTCTTCATTGTCTTCGAGGGTCTCGACAGGTGAGTTGCTGAATTTGATTTATTTATTTATTTATTTCAATTATTTAATTATTTAATTATTTAATTATTCATTTGTTGTTAATTTATTCGTTTTTTTGTCTATTCGTCGGTTTATTTGTTGTTGAATTCACTTTCGAGCCCCCGCGTGAATTCAAATTTGAAAAAGCAGAAAAACGCATTTTTCACCCATTTCTTTTCGTTTCTTGAAAAAAAGAAATAACAAGCAACTCCAAAATTGTTTTTGCTTTGTTTTTATTCAAAAAATAAACTTTTCATTTCACATTTTGTTTTATTTCTGCAGCTTTCTGTGCTGCCGCTGGCGCCGCGTTGAGGTGTATGTACACCTCAACTTCGATTCATTTCAAGCACCAGTGCATGCATTTATTCCTTTGTTTGCATTTAACTCTTTATATATATACATTTATTCCATTAAAATGCAGCTTTTTTTGTTTTATAAACACTAATTTGCATCAAGAATCGACTTTGAAGCATTTGTTTCCAAAAGCTCGCTTTGCGGCGCTCGAGGTGCCTATACACCCCGAGCCAGCACCTGAGGTGTACGTACACCTCAAGACCCGCTCTTTTTTGCTCTTCTGCAGATCGGGAAAATCAACTCAGGCAAAAATGCTTTTTGAAAAACTTTCGAGAGATGGCATCAAAGCCAAACTTATTCGCTTCCCAGGTTAGCAGCCTCCTTTGCTGCTGCTGCTGCTGCTGCTGCTGTAGGTGCTGCTGCTGCTGTAGCTGCTGCTGCTGCTGCTGTAGCTGCTGCTGCTGCTTCTGCTGCTGCTGCTGTAGGTGCTGCTGCTGCAGCTGTTCCTGCTGCTCCTGCTGATCCTGCTGCTTGTGCTGGTGCTGTTCCTGCTGCTGCTGCTGCTAGCTGCGCTGCTGCTGTTGCTGTTGCTACATGAGTTGTTGCTGCTACTCGTTTCGCCGCTGCTGCTGTTGCTGCGTGGCTTTCTGCTGCTGCTGCTGCTGCTTCAGTTGCCTTCACTGCTGCTGCTGTCGCTGCTTCCGTTAGTGCTGCTGCTCCTACTCTCTTCGCTGCTGCTGCTGCTACTGCTGCTGCTGCTGCTGCTGCTGCTGCTGCTGCTGCTGTTGCTGCCTCCTAAGGACCCTGCTGGCTGAAGTCTCTCGGCAGCAGCCCTTCCCAACAAAGCCGCAGCTGCCGTAGCCCGAGGGCTTAGGGTTTAGGGTTTAGGGTTTAGGGTTTAGGGTTTAGGGTTTAGGGTTTGTGCAGAGCGGAGCTCAGCTGTGGGGTCTTTGATAGATGCTGCGCTGCAGCAAGCAGCAGCTGTGGGGCCCCACGTGCTGCACTTGCTGTTTGCTGCTAATCGCTGGGAGCAGCAGCAGCAAATTGAACAGTGGCTTGCTGCTGGCTTTGCTGTTGTTGCAGACAGATATTCTTTTTCGGGTTAGTTTATTTATTTATTTATTTATTTATTTATTTATTTATTTTGTTTTATTTATTTGTTTTATTGTTTAATTTATTTAATTTATTTAGTTTATTTAATTTATTTGTTTTTTTGTTTTGTTTTGGTTGTTTATGTGCTTTGTTTTAGTTGTTTATATGTTTTATTTGTTTTGTTTTATTATTTTATTTATTTATTTGACTGTTTGTTCTATTTTATTATTTTATTTATTTTATTTGTTTTATTTGTTTTATTTGTTTTGTTTGTTTTGTTTTAGTTGATTATTTGTTTTAGTTTATTTATTTTATTTGTTTTATTTTAATTTTATTTGCTTGTTTTTTGTTTTATCTTATCTGTTCTATTTGTTTGTCTGTCTTATTCAATTTGTCTATTTAATTATTCAATTTATTTAATTTATTTAATTTATTTAATTCATTTTATTTATTTTGTCTATTTTATTTGTTTTCTTTATTTTACTTGTTTTATTTGTTTTCTTTTCCTCATTGCAGTGTCTTTTGATTAAAAGATTTATTTGCTTTTCGAGATTTGTTGCTGCTGCTGCTGCTGCCGCTTGTGCTGCTGCTGCAGGCGTTGTCTACTCAACCACCGCAGCAAACCACCGCGCAGCAGCAGCAGCAGCAGCAGCAGCAGCAGCAGCAGCAGCAGCAGGGTCGGAGTCTGGGGGCCCCCTGGGGGCCCCTGTACCCATTTCTGAGGCTTTTGCAAGAAGCACAGAAGAGGGTCTTTTGGCTCCAGATCGAGTTTACTTTTTGGACATTAAACCCGAAGAAGCAGCAAAAAGAGAAGGCTTTGGTAAGCAGCAGCAGCAGCAGCAGCAGCAGCAGCAGCAGCAGCACGAGCAGCAGGAGCAGGAGAGGTAGCAGCGTGGCGGCAGTGTAGTATTGGAAGTAGTAGCAGCAGCAGCAGCAGTAGCTGCAGCAGCAGTAGCAGCAGCAGCAGCAGCATCTGCAGCAGAAGTAGGAGTGGTAGCAGCAGCAGCAGCAGCAGCAGTATTAGTGGTAGCTGTGGCAGTCGTAGCAGCAGCAGCATTAGCTGCAGCAGCATTAGCTGCAGCAGCAGCAGCGGCAACAGTAGCAGGGACAGCAGCATTAGCAGCAGTAGCACCGATAGCAGCGGCATCAGCAGCAGCATTAGTAGCAGCAGCAGCAGTAGTAGCAGCAGCAGCAGCAGCAGCAGTAGCAGCAGCAGAAGCAACAACAGCAGCAGCAGCAGCAGCAGTCGTAGTAGCAGCGGCGACAGAAGCAGCAATAGCAACAGCAGCAGCAGCAGTTGCAGCAGCAGCAGCAACAGAGCTAGCAGGAGCAGCAGTAGCAGCAGCAGCAAGAAAGGAGCAGCAGCAGAAGCAGTAGTGGCAGCAGCACGAGCAGCAGCACAAGCAGCAGCAGCAGCAGCAGCAGCATCAGCTGTCTGGAGTTTGTCCTAAAACAATTTATAAAGTAACAAATCATTTATTTATTTATAAATATATATTTATAAATATATAATAATAATAAATAATAATAAACAAATTATTTTGTTTTTAATTTAATTGATGGATTGAATTTGCTGCTGCTGCTCTCCTGGGCGTTTGCTGCTGCTGCTGTTGCTGCTGCTGCCAAGCAGCAGCTTTGTGTCTGTGCATTGCTGCTAATAAATAAATAACAAATAAATAACAAATGAATATCAAATAATAATAATAAATAATAATAATAATAATAATAATAATAAATAATAATAATAATGATAAATAATAAGTAAGAAGAATAATAAATAATAATAAATACCAAACAATAGGAAAGTAAATGGGCTTATTTGTCCGTTTGCTGCTGTTGCTGCTGCCGCTGCTGCTGCTGCTGCTGCCGCTGCTGCTGCTGCTGCTGCTGCTGCTGCTGCTGCTGCGGGTAGGGGCTGAGGTGTACGAGTCGGCAGAGCTGCAGGCTCTGGTGTACAGAGGCTACAAATCTTTTGCTGCTTATTCTTATTGGCGCTGCATAGCAGCAGCAAATTTGAGTCCTTTAGCAGTTCACAAGTTGATTTTAAAAGACCTTGCTGCTCTTTTCGCAGAGGTGGACCAGCAGCAGCAGCAGCAGCAGCAGCAGCAGCAGCAGCAGCAGCAGCAGCAGGCTGCGGCGGAAGCCCACGCGGGCGCAGCAGCAGCGCACAGCGCTGCGCACAGAAGGCGCCTCTGGGAGTGAAGCGGCTACGCAGCAGCAGCAGCAACTGCAGCAACTGCAGCAGCTGCAGCAGCAGCCGAAGCAGCAACTGCAGCAGCTGCAGCAGCTGCAGCAGCAACTGCAGCAGCTGCAGCGGCTGCAGCAGTAGCCGAAGCAGCAACTGCAGCAGCAGCAGCAGCTGCAGCAGCTGCAGCAGTAGGCGAAGCAGCAACTGCAGCAGCAGTAATAGGAAGAGACAGCAGCAGCAGCAAAAGCAGCAGCTACAATGGCGCAAAAGCAGCAACTGCAACAACCGCAGCGTAGCCACCGCAGCAGTAGCAGCAGCAACAGCAAAAGCAGCGAAAGCAGCAGCAGCAGCAGCAACAGCAAAAGCAGCGAAAGCAGCAGCAGCAGCAGCAGCTGCTGCTGCTGCTGCCTTTTTCCCTCGGCAGCAGCCACCTGATAGCTTCTTTATCTTTGTTTCTTTATTTGAAAAAATAATTAAAAATTTAATTAATTTGTTTTCTCGTCCCGGTGAGCTAGTGTGACTGAGGCAGCAGCAGCAGCAGCAGCAGCAGCGGTACGACGACTGCAGTAGCAGCAGCAGCAGCAGCAGCAGCAGCAGCAGCGGTTCGACGACAGCAGTACCAGCAGCAGCAGCAGCAGCAGTAGCAGCAGCAGCAGCAGCAGCGAGTGAAGTAGATAGATGTTGAAAATATAAAAGAAATGTTTTATAAAAGTCAATTAATAATTTAAATTGATTTGCATGTACAGCTGCTGTCTGTGCTGCTGAGGTGTACAGACACTCCAGAACTTCACAGCCAGGGGCCCCCCCGCCGCCCTTTTCTTCTCAAATGCATTTTTAAATTAAATTAAATCCAAATTTTTAAATTAAAATTAATTAAACTCAATTAATTCGCCACAAAAACCCCAATTTGTCCAGTTTGGGGGCCCCCGAGGGGCCCCCCGGTCTTCTTCTGAGTACCCAGGGGGCCCCGTGGGGCCCCAGGGGCCCCCGGGGGCCCCCAGGGGGGCCCCCTGATCTGGAGAGCTGCCTTTGCTGGGGCTTCCAGGGCCTTTATTGAGAGTTTAAAATAAGATTTAAATTTAATTAAAAAAAAGAAAATTAATTTTTATTTTGCATTCCGTCGAATAGATCCCGGTGTACGTACACCCCAAACAGGGGGCCCCCACAGAGATGGCGAGGCCCCCCTTGAGGGCTTTTGGGGGCCCCCCTCCACGGGCCTTAGGGGGCCCCCCTCCTAGGGCCCTAGGGGGGCCCCCCCGGAGGGCCTCGGGGGCCCCCCTCCCCAGGGTATTCGAGGGGGCCCCCCGCTGCAGCAACTGCAGCAAAGGGTACTCTTTTCCCTTAGGTGGAGTTTCTCCCACGGGGCCCCCCAGGGGGCCCCCAGGCCTTCGGCTGGCAGTGGGGGGCCCCTCTTCTGGGGTCCCCCTGGGGGCCCTCAAGGGGGCCCCCAGGAGTTCCAGCTCTTCCGACTCCTTGGGGGCCCCCTACTTGGGGGCCCCCCACTTGGGGGCCCCCCTGGGGGGCCCCCTGAGCAGGGGCCCCCTGGGGGGCCCCCCTGCCCCTGCTGCCTCCACCCTTGGGGGGGCCCCCCTCCTGCTGCAGTTTGCCCCTTGGGGGCCCCCCCAAAGGGCCCCCAAGACAGACCTTTCTCTTATTCCCCCCTGGCGGCGTTGGCAGCCAAAGCGGAGGCCGCGGGCCCTGGGGGGCCCCCTGGGGGGCCCCCTGGGGGGCCCCCCGGGGGGCCCCCTGGGGGGCCCCCCCAACATGCACGAGCTAGTTGCTGCAGCAACTGTTTCTTTTCTCCTGAAGCTCCAGCCCCTCCTCAAGGGGCCCTCAATAGGGGCCCCTGGGGGGGGGGCCCCCGTGGAGGGGGCCCCCGTGGAGGGGGCCCCCTTGGGGGCCCCCTCGGGGGCCCCCTCGGCGGGGGCCCCCGTGGGGGGGGCCCCCATTGGAGGGGCCCCCCTTGAGGCGCCCCGGGGCCCCCCTGGGGACGCGCCGGCCCTGGTGGCATTGGAGGAGGCCCTTGAAGGTTTTGGGGCCCTCATGGGGGCCCCTGAGGGCCCCCTGGGGGCCCCTGGGGCCCCCCAGGGGGCCCCCGAGGGGGCCCTAGACCCCCGCTGGTTCGCGTTTGTGGGGGCCCCTGAAGAGAGGGGAGGGGCCCCCCTGGCTGTGCCCCGACTGGCTCTGTTTGTGGCTGCTGCTGAGGGTACTGGGGGGCCCCCTGCTGCGGGGGGCCCCCCGGGGGCCCCTGGGGGGGCCCTAGAAGCAGCTGTGGGGTTTGTTTCTGAAGTCTTTCCTTTTCTTCCTGACTGCTGGGGATCGGGCGATCCCAAGGCAGTTGCTGCTGCAGTCCTTCAGGAGGTACAGGGGCTGCTGCCCTTCTTGGGGGCCCCCCCGGGGGCCCCCGGGGGCCCCCCGGGGGCCCCCCCGGGGGCCCCCCGGGGGGCCCCCCAGGGGGGCCCCCAGGGGGCCCTCAGGGCGACACAGCTGCTGCTGGCGCTGGGGGCCCCCTGTGGGGTCCCCCCAAGTGAACCCAAGCCGCTGCTGCCCCCGCATTTGAAGCTTTACAAGGTGCAGCAGCAGCAGCAGCGGCTGCTGCTGCTGCTGCGGCAGCACAGAGCCTTTCTGCAGCAGCTGCTGCAGCTCGCGCTGCAGCCGCAGCAGCCGCGCATCAGCAGCAGCAGCAGCAGCGACAGCAGCAGCAGCAGCAGCAGCAGCAGCAGCGAACTGCCCGCAGCAACATCGTTGCCTTTGCTGCAGTTGTACTTCCACGTGGGCTTGCAGCTGCCTTCTGCTTTGCTGCTGCTGCTGCCAGCAGCAGCAGGCCTTGCCCCCCCGGGGGCCCCCTTGGGGGGCCCCCCCGGGGGGCCCCCCTTCCCAGGGGGCCCCCTGGCTTGCGAGGGGGCCCCCCTGTCTGTAGAGGATCTGCTTAGGGTACTGAGGCTCTTAGTACATTATACAGAACCTTTAGAGGGGCTGCAGGGGGCCCCCCAGGGGCCCCCATTTGGGGGGCCCCCCCGGGGGGCCTCCCAGGGGCCCCCATTTGGGGGGCCCCCCACGGGGGCCCCCCAAATGGGGGCCCCCCCCGGGGGCCCCCCAGGGCCCTTTCTAGGCCTGGCTGAAGCTTCAGCAGCCACTTCAGCCACACAGAAGTCCCCTGCAGCAGCAGCAGCAGCGCCGGCAGCAGCAGCAGCAGCAGCAGCAGCAGCAGCAGCAGCAGCAGCGGAGAAGGAAAAGGTGGGGTTGTTGTTCCTGCAGCTGCTGGACCATGTGGGGCTGCTGCTGCAGCAGCAGTTCGATGCTGTGGGGGAAGAAAACCTGGCAGCAATTTGCAACAGCCTCAGCAAGCTGAAGCAGAGGTACTGCAGCAAAAGGCGGCAGCAGATTGACCTAGCTGCTGCTGCAGCAGCAGCAGCAGAAGCAGCAGCAGAAGCAGCAGCAACAGCAGCAGCAGAAGCAGCAGCAGCAGCAGCGCCGCCTGCTGCTGCCCCTGCTGGTGCCGCTGACGCGCGCTCTGCGCCCGCAGCACCCGCCGCCGCCGCAGCAGCAGCAGCAGCAGCAGCAGCAGCAGCAGCAGCAGCAGCAGCAGCAGCAGCAGCAGGGCCTCTGCTGCGGCCGTTCGAAGAAGCAATTGACATTTGGCAAAGACCTTTTGGTGCTGCACTCCTCACAGAATTACCTTTTTGTCTCCACAATTATAAATACTTTTCTTTAATTGATATTGGACAATTTCTTTCCGACTGGGGGCCCCCCAGGGGCCCCCAGGGGGTTCACTGCAGCAGCAACTTCTACCCCCACCCTCTTGTGGAAAGCAGCGGGCTCCGCCTCGAGGGGCCCCTGGGGGGCCCCATCAGGGGGCCCCTGGGGGGCCCCCAGGCTCTCGGGGGGCCCCTGGGGGGCCCCCAGGCTCTCGGGGGGCCCCTGGGGGCCCCCCAGGGTCTCGGGGGGCCCCTGGGGGCCCCCCAGGGTCTCGGGGGCCCCCTGGGGGGCCCCCCTAGCTGGAGGCCCCCAGAGGCTGCAGCCGGCCCCTTGGGGGCCCCAGGGGGCCCCCAAGGGGCGTGGGGGCCCCCGGGGGCCCCCCAAGGGGCGTGGGGGCCCCCAGGGGGCCCCCAAGGGGCATGGGGGCCCCCAGGGGGCCCCCTAGAGGGATGGGGGCCCCCAGGGGGCCCCCCAGTTAGCAGCAAAGAAGAAATAAGAAATGCTGTGATGAAGCTGCAGGAAAGAGTTGCTGGAGAGACTTGGAAATTAATAGGAAGTATGAAGTACGGGTATACGGCCAAGGCGCTGTCTCCACAATTATAAATACTTTTCTTTAATTGATATTGGACAATTTCTTTCCGACTGGGGGCCCCCCAGGGGCCCCCAGGGGGTTCACTGCAGCAGCAACTTCTACCCCCACCCTCTTGTGGAAAGCAGCGGGCTCCGCCTCGAGGGGCCCCTGGGGGGCCCCATCAGGGGGCCCCTGGGGGGCCCCCAGGCTCTCGGGGGGCCCCTGGGGGGCCCCCAGGCTCTCGGGGGGCCCCTGGGGGCCCCCCAGGGTCTCGGGGGGCCCCTGGGGGCCCCCCAGGGTCTCGGGGGCCCCCTGGGGGGCCCCCCTAGCTGGAGGCCCCCAGAGGCTGCAGCCGGCCCCTTGGGGGCCCCAGGGGGCCCCCAAGGGGCGTGGGGGCCCCCGGGGGCCCCCCAAGGGGCGTGGGGGCCCCCAGGGGGCCCCCAAGGGGCATGGGGGCCCCCAGGGGGCCCCCTAGAGGGATGGGGGCCCCCAGGGGGCCCCCCAGTTAGCAGCAAAGAAGAAATAAGAAATGCTGTGATGAAGCTGCAGGAAAGAGTTGCTGGAGAGACTTGGAAATTAATAGGAAGTATGAAGTACGGGTATACGGCCAAGGCGCTGCAGGTAAACCCTAAACCCTAAACCCTAAACCCTAAACCCTAAACCCTAAACCCTAAACCCTAAACCCTAAGCCCTAAACCCTAAGCCCTAAGCCGTAGAGTTTTATTGTTTCGGCGGAGCCAGGCGGCGGCTGTCGGAGCTGGTGGGCCTCCACCCCTAAACCCTAAACCCTAAACCCTAAACCCTAAACCCTGATTTAGGGTTTTTGCTGCAGCTGTTCGGACGTCTGGAGGTTTTTGACCGCCGCCTTTTTCGCGGGCTGCTGCGGCATCTTCCGAAAATGTTTCATTTCAATTGGGATGCAGATTTTATTGCTGCTGCTTTTGCTGCTGCTGCTGCTGCTGCAAAGAAGTGTAAGCTGCAGCAGCGCTGCTGCTGCTGCTGCTGCTGCTGCTGCTGCTGCTGCTGCTGCCTCTTCAGCCATTCTTTTTTAATTTCTTTTTCGGTTTTATTTATTGTTTCTTTTTATTACTTCTTTTTACTGCTTTATTTATATTTATTTATTATTTCTTTTATTATTTCTTTTTATTATTTCATTCATTTACTTCTTTTTATTATTTCTTTTATTTATTTCTTTTTGTCATTTTCTTCTTTTTTACTTTCATTTATTTATTTCTTTTTTTATTTTTAATTTTTTCGTCTCCCTTTACTGTCTCTTTCAAGTTTCTCCTTTTGAAATTTTATTTTTTCATTTCAACTTTTATTTTCTTTTTACCCCTAATTCTATTTCCTTTTTTTTCTTCTTTTTATTTTCTTTTATTTCTTTTTATTTCTTTTTATTCCCTTTTATTTATTTTATTTTATTTGTTTTATTTATTTTATTTTTTTTATTTTTATTTTTCAATTTTCCTTTCTGTCTTTAGCGGTCTTTCTTTGTTGCCTTTTCAAAAGTTTTAAAATTTCTTTTTTGTTTTCAAAATCTTTAAATCTTTTATTGTTTTTTTTGTCTCCTTTTATCTTTTTGTCTCTTTTTATTTCCTTTTGTCTTAAATATTCTTTTGTGTTTTTTGTTTTTATACCCGTAGTTCAAACCCTAAACCCTAAACCCTAAACCCTAAACCCTAAGCGTTGGTGCGGCGCTGAAGAGGTTCGAGGGTTTATGACTTACATTTCAGGCTTCATGCCTCAGGCTTCACGCTCCAGCCTTTAGGGCCTGGGGTTTAGGGTTTAGGGTTTAGGGTTTAGGGTTTAGGGTTTAGGGTTTAGGGTTTAGGGTTTGTGTTTTCCCCAGACCGCCTCCCGCAGCGCCGTGAACACAAAGGCATTCAAGTGGCTCCTTACCGCCTCTTTGTTCGTCTTGCTGCTTATCTCCAACACCCCAGTTATCACAGGGCCCCTCGGGCCCCCCGGGGGCCCCTGGGGGGCCCCTGGGGCCCCCCAGGGGGCCCCCTGGGGCCCCCAGGGGGCCCCTGGGGGCCCCCCGGGGGCCCCCTGGGGGCCCCCCGAGGGAGGCTTCTACGGGGCCCGCAGTGCAGCCCCCTGGGGGGCCCCCTGGGGGCCCCCAAGTTGGTCGAAAGCGGCGTCGTTTGGCTCTTTTGTTTGAAGTGTCTCAGCCGGAAATGGTTTGCGAAGTGATAAGTGCTGCATGCAGTTTGGGGCTGCCGCTGCTGCAGCTGTACCGCCTTGCTGTGCTGCGGGCCATCAAAGACAAGGGCTTTTTCCACCTCGAACACCTCATTTCCATCGCAAAGTCCTGCTGCTGCTGCTGCTGCTGCTGCTGCTGCTGCTGCTGCTGCTGGGGGTGCTGGTGCTGCTGCTGGGGGTGCTGGTGCTGCTGCTGGGGGTGCTGGTGCTGCTGCTGGGGGTGCTGCTGCTGCTGCTGGGGCTGCTGCTGCTGCTGCTGGGGGTGCTGCTGCTGCTGCTGCTGCTGGGGGTGTTGCTGCTGCTGCTGCTGCTGGGGGTGTTGCTGCTGCTGCTGGGGGTGCTGCTGCGGGTGCTGCTGCTGCGAATGCTGCTGCTCTTAATTTTGCTGCTGGTGTCGCCGGCGCCCGTCGGTGCTGCTGCCGCTGCAGCGGCGTCTGCTGCTGCTGCTGCATTGCTGCTGCTGCTAATGCTGCTGCTGCTGCTGCTGCTGCTGTGGGTCGCTGAGAGCGCTTGCATGTGTGTGGGGTTTTGCTGCCTCTGCAGGGACCTCTTGAGCGTCGGCCCCACGGCCAATGTGCTGCTGCAGCAGCTGCTGCAGCAGCTGCAGCAGCAGCTGCAGCAGCTGCCCTTCTGCTCTCCTGCTGCTGTTGCTGCTCTAGGGCTAATTCTCGGCAGCAGAAACTCCACTGAGGCCCTCCCGCTGCAGGCCCTCATTAAGGCCTTAACTGCCAGGTCCAGCTGCTGAGACTCAAGGCGCGGGGCCTAGGGTTTAGGGTTTAGGGTTTAGGGTTTAGGGTTTAGGGTTTAGGGTCTTGGGGCTCAGGTCAAAGAGCCGCGTGAGGTGTAGGGCTTGGGGTTTAGGGTTTAGGGTTTATAGGTCCACGCCAAAGCGTGTTTAGGGTTTAGGGTTTTGGGTTTAGGGTTTAGGGTTTAGGGTTTAGGGTTTAGGGTTTAGGGTTTGGGGTTTTCTGTGCTGCAGGTATGCGCTGCTGCCTTCTGCCTACTATGAGCCCCTAGACACTGACTGGGCCCAAACTGTTGCAGCAGCAGAGAAGCAGCTGCTGCTGCCACCAGGTGCAGCAGCCGCAGCAACAGCAGCAGCAGCAAGGGAGCCAGCAGCAGCAGCAGCAGCCGCGCTAGCAGCAGCAGCAGCAGCAGCACCATCCCTTACGGACTCCCCGGGCGAAGATGACAC